>NC_135562.1:8310133-8360133 GCF_964340395.1 Glandiceps talaboti
TTGTATCATGAATATTCATGAGAAAGAAATGACTACAATATATTGTATTGAAATCAGATTTGAAGTTGATAATGACATACATGTTTCAATTAATTGTGTACGCTTTGTATGTTTATCTTTATTTTGTTTCTATTTTACACTGAAATTTGTCCTCCCTAAGATTCCCTTTTGGTGCCACCTAGGTCAGTCATAAAACCAACGCATTTATTCTGCAATGCAAGCAAGCAGTGAAAATGGATGGAATATTGGCAGTGATAGAATTACAGATTTGACTGTTTGATTTCATTAACGTATATAGGAGAGAGTGAAAATGATAAAATAAAATAACTATCTGGTGTGAAGAACGAGCCAAGGTGCAAAATAGGATGGCTAAAGGGTATCAAATATGATATCGCATGCCAATGACAAAACGTTATTCCTGTTGTTAAAAGTGGTGCGTCACATTATGGCATTGGTCCATATTGTACTCAAAAAAACTTGTGGTGTCTTGTTATTTGACTCCCTATCTTTGTGCAGTTTTTTTGTAGTAGTAAATTTTCAAAATGTTATTACATTTTATAACAAAGTTTTCCCTTTTTTCTTGTAGATTGTTGTTACTGAATGAAAAACAAACAAGCCAGACATCGGACAAAGCAGAGAAGTTGTTTTTACTGCCAAGTGACAAAGAACCAATATCAGAGATAGAAAACAACAATTGTGTTGCCATGGAAAACAGGAATGAAAACAAAGATGACAGAGCAGTGGAACAGAAAGGTATGGTATTACTAGAAAAGTGTCATTTAGATATAATTGACCTTAATAATTCTGATTCAGTTCACAAACTTTATTGTCTATATAAGAATACAAATATTGCCTTTAGTTTTGTTTTGTGTGTGTGGGATGGGGGTTTGTGTATGGGGTGGGGGGTGTACATTTCACATGTATATGTATGCATGCATGTGTACATGCATATGTGTATGTAGTGTATGTGTGTGTGTGTGTGTGTGTGTGTGTGTGTGTGTGTGTGTGTGTGTGTGTGTGTGTGTGTGTGTGTGTGCATTAAATTGTTATCTTATTTTCATAACTTTTTTTCAGAGCGGGACAAACCTTTGTATCTGTTGATTCCAAGAGGACGATCAGGTGTAAGTATTTAAGTTTGTTATACAGTTAACCCCACCCACCTATGACCTGACACCATTCCATCCATCCATCCATCCATCCATCCAAACTACCCCATCCCTTCATTCCTACCACTCCATCCCGCCATCCCAACCTATACAAATCATATATATTAGTATATATGTTCAATGTTTCCTATAAATTTGAGAGCTAATGTTTGAGCACTGGAATAAAAATTTGGTGTAATGATTGTCATTTTGTTTAAAATATCTCAACCCAAGTACTTGATCATTGATATCTCGGAAAAACTTATAAACAATTTTTGTTCGACTTTTTCTTTATAAAAGTGGTAATTATTTCATCATCATTTATATAGCCTTTACAATCCACAAATGTGATGAATTTGCAACGTGTACTCAAAGTTGTCAATTCATGAAATTTTCTAAATGTATCATTGACTAAAAATATTTGATAACAAGATCAACTTTTATAAAGAACATAACTATTTCTTAATTCTTGCACTTTTCTCATTTCAGTTACATGGCTTTATCAATATGTCTGAAGTGATGACGAAACTAGACTTTGGTTTCGTTGCCAAGGATACCAGGAAATTTAATTATGTCTGCAAGGTAGGATATTTGCTGAGAATGTTTCTAGGGATGGCTAGATTAAGAATTGTTCAAGATCACATAGTTAAGATATATGCAAATAGGTCTACAAAGACTATTGGGCAGACGCTTTTAACTTGAGATCTACTGGTCAGATTGGACTGAAAATTTGTCGGAATGTTTCTATGGGAATGAATTGTTGTGTTAATTTCAGTTTTATTTTTATTTTTATTTATACAGAGTCTGGAACTGATCATTACGGACTATTTCAATGACGTTAATGGAACATCCCAGAAACATGTGTTTAATGTGATTGGCCAGATTGTCAATTATGGTAAGATATTTGTTACGATAGAAATAGAGTTGGTGTGGCATTTCACTCATGGGACATTTGTTACAACAGAAACAGGGTTGGTGTGGCATTTCACTCATAGGACATTTGTTACAACAGAAACAGGGTTGGTGTGGCATTTCACTCATAGGAAACAATACATTTCAACTCCAGACTTACAATAACACAGACACGCACACAGCAGAGTGCTTTATTCAATCACATTGAGAAATTGTAATGTATTTACCGTTCTTTTACAGTGCAATAGACAATAGTGCTTCTGCTAAAATGATTTACACATGAACTTGATGACTTTGATGGCTTCAATTGTTAACTTTCCTACTTATAATCTACATGATAACGTGACTGTGTCTACATTGCAATCGTGTTGATCACCTTTATAATAATTTATTTTGGGTTCGAAATTTTCTTTGTATATATATTTTGAAATACTGCTCATCTCACAGTTAGAAATACTTAATATGTGACCTATTCTAGCAACCAAGTACACTAAGATTTCTCAGTTAAGATATTTGTCATCTCCATGTTTATCATCTTTTTTAGAAAGTTCAATTTGTGCAAAGCAGCGCTACTCGTATTTTAAGATATCTTTTTTTTGGAATTTGATTTTTAGCATTTTTAAACTGTACTCATTTTTTTTTCCTTCTCATGTTTTTTTTGGGTTTTACGTACATTTTATGATTGTAGTGTACAGTGCCTTGAGATGTCTTTTTACATGGAAAGCGTTTTTAAAGAAATAAATATTATTATTGTTATTATTTCAGTTGGAGAAACCACTCTGAATATGAAGAGAATTAAATGCCTTCTAAAACTGGTAGAAGAAGCGTTGAAGGAAAGCAAGTATAACCATGTAGGGAGTCTGAAAGTATGGGAGAAGAAGTTGACGACGGTACAGAAATGGCGGGAAGAACTAAACGCTGTACAGTTACCGGAAGTAAGTACATAATGTCTGGATGCCAACTGTGCTAAGTGAAGGTATAAATTGTAACGATACTGTATAGAAACTAGACTGCTACATTTAACTCATAACACTGAAGTGAAGTATTTCCACTGAAAACATTTTGACTTCATAACCTGTTTGATGAATTGAAGTTTTGGAGAATTGTTCTTGCATTAGACTGCCCTCTACAGTGGAATGTGTGTTAGTTTTATCTTCCCCACATCAGTGTAATATTTCTTGCTTAGAATTGAAGTTCTGACAACAGTTACAATGAAAATTAATCAAGTTGCTAAACGAGAATAGGTTGAATGGCGGTTATGGGATTATCAGTGATGATAACAACTTCATATCCAAAAATTTATGCAGTGATTATATTCCAAAGACACAATGAAATCATTGTGATCTCTCCAGGTGTTTATACTCTATTCATAAAAAGTACATTTAAATATTAATCAATTGAATTAACATATATTAACATAATTTACATATATGAATATCAATTAATCTTTGAGTTCTGCTTTAAATGCAATTAAATTTTTACATTATTTTAAAATAGTCTGTGTGGGTTTTTTAATACTAGAGAGAGGATGATGGTGAAATGCAGCTGCTAGACTTGCCGGACGACTGTCTGCGACAAATAATAGACAGAATATCGGACCACAGAGATTTAGTGAATCTTGGTGCTACAAATTACAAATTTAACAGACTTTGCAACAAAGAGAACGTATGGAGAAAGTTGTGTTCATATCACTTTGCAGAAAAACAAGTAAGTGTGTGTGTGTGTGTGTGTGTGTGTGTGTGTGTGTGTGTGTGTGTGTGTGTGTGTGTGTGTGTGTGTGTGTGTGTGTGTGAAGTTACAGTCCGGTTTCCAATGGCTTGAAAAGGCCTTCTAACTTTGATGAATTTAATAGGCACGACAGTTTGGCGTGTCTGAAAATGAACACCCAGATGAGAGTCTAGGAAAAAATAATCTCAAGTCATATCATCTGCACTGGATCTCTCTCCCAGAACAGTGCATTCTGGGGAATACTTTATATTCAATACTGCATGCTGAATGGTCCAGGTTCCTTCACGACAGGTCTGCAAGAGACCATTACCACTTAATTACAAAGAACGAGTCTCATAAGCCCATTCTTCTTTGAAACTTGTACTGAATGATTTCTGATGTGGACGACTTGGGATTACGTTACTCCAGACTCTAGTTTGAATGGTCTCATAGGAAAGCCCCTAGTGGTGAGAATCTGGGTAACAAAGACTATCCTACAGATTGATCGATCTATTCCTTGATTTGTTCAGCTTTAACCCAATTTCCTTACTCACCTGTATGGTAATCTTTGTAGATTTGGTCAGCTTTACCAATCTGTGAGGATGACGTGGTGTGGCAATTAGTCTATAGTAAACTAATCAAACAACACAAGAGGAGAGAAGTGTATGCAGAACAACTCAAGCTATGTAATAGATGTCACTCTGTCTACTGGGATGTAAGTATACACAACAGTCCACAGATAGTCTATACACAATAGTCCACAGATAGACTATACACAATAGTCCACAGATAGTCTATACACAATAGTCCACAGATAGACTACACACAACAATCCACAGATAGACTACACACAACAGTCCACAGATAGACTACACACAACAGTCCACAGATAGTCTATACACAACAGTCCACAGATAGTCTATACACAACAGTCCACAGATAGTCTATACACAACAGTCCACAGATAGTCTATACACAACAGTCCACAGATAGACTATACACAACAGTCCACAGATAGACTATACACAACAGTCCACAGATAGACTAAACACAACAGTCCACAGATAGTCTATACACAACAGTCCACAGATAGACTAAACACAATAGTCCACAAATAGTCTATACACAATAGTCCACAGATAGTCTATACACAATAGTCCACAGATAGACTATACACAATAGTCCACAGATAGTCTATACACAATAGTCCACAGATAGTCTATACACAATAGTCCACACATAGACTATCCTGTCATTGTATACTGGTGAAAGTCGAATTTCACGTAGGTTGGCATACATTCAAGTATATATCGCATCTTGCCGACACCAATCCATTGCATAATATGAAATTTGAACATTTGAAAATAACTTATCAATTAAACTTTAAGCAGAATGCTAGCCTGAAAGATCAAGGCATTCCTTTCACTTATATAATGTACTCTCTCCTGTGAGTGGTAACCTAAGCGGACCAATGGCTAGACCTTTCAGACTAGAGGAATGCCACTTCAGGAGATATAGGCATATTAATTTTGTATGCTGTGGGCACAAGGGTAATGAATTGCAAAGTTTTGGAAAATAAGGATGATGACTATACAAGTGCTGTGTCTTAACAATGACTGTTATACTCCTGTCTTGTAAATTTATTGTAAACTTGAATATTTTTCACTCTTCCCCAGGAATTACAGTCTAGCAGTCATCCCTGCCCTCATCCTAGGACTGACAGTGAAGACTTTGCACACCTGAAAGGAAGCCGAGATATTAACCCCCAAGAATTCCTGAATTTGATCATCCCAAGAGACCCTAAACCTACAAGGTGGTGATCAGAAGTCCTTTAAAATAATGCAGTGAATGTTAGCAAGATGGATCATCAGTCTTGCCCTAATATAGGTGTGACCAAATATGGACATCACCAAATATAGACATGGCTAATAAGGATATGTCTGAATATGATATGGTGCATATACTGAAAAATGACCTAATAAGGACATCACCAAATATAGACATGGCTAATAAGGACATCACCAAATATAGACATGGCTAATAAGGACATCACCAAATATAGATATGGCTAATAAGGACATCACCAAACATAGACATGCCTAAAAGGGGCATGACCAAATACGTACATGTTCTGAGAAATGACCAAATAAGAACATTTCTACAGTACAGACTATGCAAATAATGCATTTTTAGAGACACACGGTACAGTCTGTACCAGGTCATTCTTATCTTAGCCAGATTTTCCATGGATATTTCTGCAAATTTCTGCAAAGGTCAAAAAGATGCAAGAAACAAATAATGAAAACCGACAAGAACATTTCCATCCTGGAGAAATTTCCATAAACATTCGTTTGTATAATGAAGGACCCAGATCAACAACTTACTGGGGAAAAAAAGGACAACATTTATTTTTTACAAACAAGGCAGGTGAATTTTAACAAAATCTTTTTTCTGAGATTCTGAGGTCATGAGTGACAGACGAAACAGAAATGTTGGAAGAACAACTAAATAATGACATTTGGCACTACTTCTGGTGGATCACTTTTGGATGTTTGTGTGCTGTCGTACTAAACTTGTAGTTAGTGAAAGCACACAGAAATAATCAAACGTCACTCAAGTACCAGTAAAACGGTGATAGAGAAATGACACTATGGAGACAGATACTTCAGTCAAAACTTCATTTTTACAATGTAATGTATTTTTTGCAGCACATATTGATGCAATAACTTTTGTATTACTGTATTTATACTTTCAATTTGTGTAAGATTATGACAAGGGACATATTTGTTTGTTGACCAATGTCCAGGTTGTCTGGTTTGCTTTACACAAAAAGTGAAATTGTATCTTATAATTTATATCAGATAGTGATATATTTAACTAAAATATGTTGTGTTCTTATCAGGCTTCTAAACTATTGTGAGTAATACTTAGTTGATAGTGTGACATGAAAGTTGTATCTTACAGACCAAACCAGATACATGTATGGTTTGTTAACTTGACGCATTCAGAATGCTTTATGAGCAAATAGAAATTTATTGTAATCTTTTAGTTCAGGTTTGTAGTGTGTGTGTGTGTGTGTGTGTGTGTGTGTGTGTGTGTGTGTGTGTGTGTCTGTGTGTTACTAAACATATTTTCATCAATACTGACCAAATACCTCCATTAGTCTTAACTCTTGTAACATTGCTATACAGCTGGTTCTATATTCTATCCTCTCTGAGTTGACTGCAGTTCAAACCACCAGTGTCAGGAGAATCAAAGGAGACTTTTACATATTAGGAATTAGAAAGTCTATGGCAGAACCTCATGATGCATGGATGTGCGGCAGCATTTCTGACATTTTGTTTGAATGAAATGAACTTGCATGCCATCATGTAGACATCAAAACATTGGTGCCGGCATGTCTGCTTCTAGTTGTAGTATGTTTAAATGCTTTATTTCATTTAGACAAAATGTAGCAAGAAATTGTAATCTTGCTACTTTTTAGTCTAGCATGTGCAGATTTTTATTGGGTTCAGCGTGGTTGTATCAAACAGAGCCAGTAAACAGTAACCTGCAATGGGCTGTAATAGAGTGTATCTACTTCGTAATCTACCTTTGAACCTGTTAGTAATTTAATTTTGATTTTGGTGTGATGTGAAAACTCTCCAGTCCACCCAGCTGTATAATTGGGGACCTGGTAGGATAGAGGTTGCAATGTGAATGCTTTAATCCTATGTGTTTATAAAGGCTGCAATGGATTGTATGCTCCCCAGGGAGTTGAGGAAGTATAAAGGGCCGTTGTACTGCTATAGATCCGTGCCAGGGGGGTAATAATTGTAAAGTGCTTTGAGCACAGAGTGGGAAAGAGCTATATAAATACCAACATTATTAATAATATCATTTATTCTTCTCGACTTGTTTCGCCAACAGGTACTTATAGTGCTAGAGAGAAAAATAATTGAGTTCCATGCACAATTATATTTTTTTCTACTCATAATTTATTGATAAGATTGATAACTTTGATATTTATTAATATTATGTAAATGATACATGTCAAAGTATAGTATTACAGTGGAAGACCATGTCATCAAATCTCAAGATCTCTTTCTTGTTTAAGTCTAACTCAACGAGGTCCTGAGATGAAATATGAATTTCAACCGAAGCCACCACAATCACAGAATTCTGACTGTCTAGTTTGTTATAACTTGAAATTAGATTTGTCCTCTAAAGGCCCACTTCATATTAGCAGTCAAATATCTGTCAAAATCAGCTGTCTGACACAGCATAGAAAACAATAGAATGATTCTATCTAATCTTTATGATTCAACTGATAAGATTACACTAATCTGAGAACCTGGGACTGAATCGTGAGCCTTTAATTATGCAAATTATTACTATCTGATCAGTTGTAAGCATGGGGTGAACACCTGTCTCTTGGACTTGGATTATTTAATGTGGCCATATGGATGAGGATTGGGTATTTATTTTGGATTTTGGATTAATAAAACAATTTTATTGAAAATTCAATGTGAAACAACATAGACCAAGTCTGTGTGTGTAACTCAATACATTGCAAAACATTAATAAATGTGTCAAATGTTTGTTATTGTACGTACAAACGTGACAAACATTTTACATATATATCAGTCTTCTGCAATGTATTGGAGTTATAAACACAGACTTGGTCTATGTTATTTCACATCGAATTTTTCAAGTTGGACGCCATGATAAAATTTTTAAATAAATACCCAATCCTCATCCGTATGACCACTTTAAGTTTTACGTAGAGTGTAAATTTTTATTGCACTTTGAGGAAAGAAAAGTAATGACATAAAGTACTGTACAAATAATAGTTCCATTATGAAAGGACTAGTAAATACTGCTGTAAATATTTCTACTATAATTGACCAGTTGTGAACAAAACTATACAATATTAGGAATTTAACATTTACAAACAATAGTAAATGTACATATACATTATATCGTGTAATAAACTCTCTTTTGCCAACTTGAAAAAGAATGTTTGTGTGTGAATGTATGTATGTGTGTGTATGTATGTGTGTGTGTATGTATGTATGTATATGTGTGTGTGTGTGTGTGCGCATGTACTACGTGTGTATGTACGCATGTGTTGTAGTGTGTGTAGTACGTACGTACATACATACATACATACATACATACATACATACATACATACATACATACATACATACATACATACATTCGTATGTATGTATGTGCATACATGTACATATGTGACGGTGTGTATGTCCTACAAAAACGTGTGTGTGTCGCTCTTTCTATAAGAATAGTACATTATTGTCATCATATACACTGTACCCTGTTAGTCCACTACAACTTACTCTCTACACTGAAGAGCAAGAAATTGTTTTTGCATGTGTTCTACTAATCTGAAAATTTGAATATTAAAATTCTGAAAATTCCTTTTAGACATACACGCCCCAACATCGAAAGCTGTTTTTGGTAATGCACGTTTTTCCCAAGATCACTAAATGGCAGTAGAACATCAAACTGTCATGTCTCTTCTTTGCTTTCCTCATTTGAATTTTTAGCACCTTCCATCAATTTCTGTAGTTGTTTTTGCTTCTTTAATTTTTTCTGGTGACCTCTAGATCTCAGATGAGCTGTGAGGAGAAAAAATACAACATTAGTTTACTTGGAGTTCATAGTAATAGCCACCCGTACTGATGGCGGGTTCCCAATACGTTCAGATGGTTATAGCGCCCCCTAGTGTTCAGTTAGAGAAAAACAAAGGTACACCATTTTAGATGGAATCTGGTCATTCGAGTACGTTCATTCGTTCACTGTAATAAGTGCAGCACTAACAATTTGCCTTGATGCACAATCAATTAGTGATAATGAAATAGGCCAAAAATAAGGCAGTAGGGAGGAGTGGACAGAGGGAGGGAGGCAGAGGGGAGAGAGACAGAAGGACAGATCTAAGTGAGAGAAATGTTTCTGAATCCATTACCTGTCCATTGTTGCTGCCCTACAATCAGTCTATCATTACATACTTCACATCTATGGGATACATGTATATCTATGTTTGGTGTCTGTTCATGTGGCAGTGGTGAAATTGGTGACCTCTCACCCTGAAATGTATCAATTATAAGAAATATATCACATTTCATAACTAGATAAGACTTTATACCAATGCAATTGTAGATAAATATGTCTTTGTGGAACACAGGGCTGGCTATTTCCACAGCAATTAGTGGTTTCATAATAACTAATTTGTGCATAAGAATTCTGAACATTTAAAAACTCAGAAGGAAAATCTCCTGTTTCTACTTATATTCACTATCTGACAAGTAAAGATATATCAAAGTGACTGACTGATTGATTGATTGATTGGCTGGTTATTGATTGGTTGCTTGATTGCTTGATTGATTGATTGATTGATTGATTGATTGATTGATTGATTGATTGATTGGCTGGTTATTGATTGGTTGGTTGGTTGATTGATTGATTGATTGATTGACTGTTATTGATTAGTTGGTTGGTTGATTGATTTATTGTTTGACTGACTGACTGATTGAATGACTGACTGGTTATTGATTAGTTGGTTGGCTGTTTGCTTATTGATTGATTGATTGGTTGATTGATTGATTGATTGATAAGCATTGACAGGTTGGTTGTTTAATAATTCAACAGTACAAATCAGGATATGATCGGTAACAACTGACACAGAGAACTGTTTTGGTAGTCATCTCCAATATTGAATGTTACTTTTCCAGACTGGATAAATAATGTTATTTTGTTCAAAATAAATCATCTCACCTGACACAAAGCCTGTACTATCTGAATAGCTGGTTGGTAAACGTTGGCATCCCATTGGTTGACATCTGTTGAGTCCAACCCATACACCGCTGGTACATCACTACCTGGTCCTATCAACAAAATCATCAGAGTTAGAAACTGTTAGCATCCAAAGTCGACACATTTTATCCTACTGCTAACAAAACTTTTAACCAAACAATCACCCAACCCTGTGTGAACTTTCATGTATGTCTGTGTATGTGTAGTGCTATCCATGGCAACAACTCTCACGATCTCAGCATGCTGGAACCAGAGAACACATCAGGACATAATACGAACAGTTCCATTTGTTATAACTTACTTTTTATAAATCTATTTCGAACCCATCTGTTCTGTTTCCTGCCATATCTTCTAGTGGCTAGTTTGAGAGCGGCTACTCCTTCATCTAATAACTCCTTGCCTTTATCACTCTCTCTTTCCTCTTCGCTCATGATCAAATACTTGTGGAATTCTTTGAAGCCAATGGATTGAAAAATACCATGTGTGTATAGTTCATCACTGGAAACAAACAAACAAACAAACAAACAAACAAACAAACAAACCATATACATCATTTCTCAGAAGTGTTTCTGCTACAAAGGTATAACGTTAGTAGGTAAAATCTATCCAAGTTCCTTGGTTATTTTCTACACCTGTTTGCATCACATTTCCAAAGAATTATATACATCAATAATTTTCCTTACAATATCAACTTTAAAAAATAGAGTTTGTAATGTATTTACAGAGAATCACCATAAAAGGTTAGAGTAATCTGTAAATTCCCTGACACCGACCATTTGATGGAAGAGCGCCACCAAGTGTCAGATTTGAGAGAGTACAATATTTTGCCAATGCAGTTATTCCTACATCAAATGTGAACTACTTAATGCTGGCAGAGATGTACACAATACAGACTGTCAGTGTGTCACTTTGTTACATAAAGTTGTAAATTTGTAATTCATGTATTAGCACACATCAAATCAAACTGACAGCTTACCTGTCAGTTTTCCCCTCTAGTCTCTGTTGATTGTAGTGTGTGTGAAAATCCAACAATTCTTCTAACAGGCCTTGCTCTATCATTTTATCCACTCTTGTGTCCAGTCTTTCATCAAGAACTGTAATCAAAGAATGAAACAGGATGTATAATTTAATCATCATTCCATTATTCTGTGTTTTTGTTAGAGTTGAAGAACCTCAGCATTACAAATTTTCATGAAATGATTTAAAATTCATTGAATTACCCATTCCTGTGCATTACACCATAAATTTGACTGGTAACTCTAGGAAGATGAACAGGGAACTTTGGTAGATTTCAAACTTTGTAACCCTTCACACAAATTACTATGTAAACTGTCATCATCTCTTACTGAAATCTACACTATATTGCCAGTGTTAGATGGAGTATTGGCAAAAACAGAGACTGGTGAAGAAGTATTTACGGTTGTTGGGGCACTTGTACACTAATCTTTCGAGATCGAACACCCATAAATATCATTGGCATATACCAGTTCACTTTCCAAAGGGATTGATCATGAAAGTCACCAGTTTTAATTAAAATAAAGTCTGTCAACTTCATTACTAAAAGGCTACTATTCTGCAACAATGTAACATTAAAACAAAATCCAATTATCATTTTTTTCTGTTTCTTTCATAATTCTGAAACAATGTTGCAATCGTACCAAGTTTTCATTCCCTCTAATTAACATAAATGAACCTACTTAGTTCAAGTGTGTATAACCTTTGGTTAAAAGTAATTTGTTTTGTAGCACTGTAATAACACAAATAGCTACTTTCGTTTTCAGGCACTGGATTTGTTACATGTACATTTTTACAACATGTATTTTCCAGAAAAAGCTCTTAAAGTCAGTGTTTTAGCTTGCTTTTGGCAACCCTGGTTAGGCCTTTAAAAAAAATTGTGCAGTTCTAATTACGCTCAATTTTAGAATACATGGGGGAGGGGGGGGGGGGGGGGTTAGATAGATTTTTTTTTTCATGTGCAAGTATCTAGTTCAGGTAGTTATGTTTTCCATTGTTTTCCATATAGTCTCTGTGTTATTGGTTTCTTCACATCAGATGTACAGCCATTACAGATTGGAAGAACAGTTTTATATTATCTTTTTAAATTGATGTCAGTATCCACTATTTCTCCCAAGACTTCATGATTTTTGCGATTTTATTTCATTTTTTGCCAAGTACCCCCCTCCACACACTGTCATGCACACACCAGCTAGCACTTAACCTACTGGTAGAAAGAGCACCAGTAATAGTCTCAGATTCAGCAATGTAGATATTTCAATATATTACACCTTTTGGAAAGATACGCCATTTTTTATGACAAGACCTGTTGCTGATAGTTACTTAGTTAAGTGATGTCGTCAGTAAAAGTGCTAAATTAATTATGCTAAGTATTATGTATGTGTCCAAGTCAACACTTCAAATGTGTGAATGGGACCAGTTTTTGAAAAGATTATTAACACCACTAGGAAAGACTCGTGATGACTAACAACTTCAGATTTTACAAGATCTTGGTTGTTTTATAATGTACAGAAAAAATAACACCTGTTCATGTATCAGTTTCTCCTCCTGATTAAACATATTTCAATAAAATAATTTTTGTAATTCATCAAATGATAACGTTTAGCAATATCGAGATTACACAACCTGCAAACTAATGCAATATGACAAATCGTGACCCACAAACTGACCAGCAGCCTACAAAGTGACCAGCAACACACAAAGTGACCAGCAGCCCACAAAGTGACCAGCAGCCTACAAAGTGACCAGCAGCCCACAAAGTGACCAGCAGCCTACAAAGTGACCAGCAGCCTGCAAAGTCACCAGCAGCCTACAAAGTGACCAGCAGCCCACACACTGACCAGCAGCCTACAAAGTGACCAGCGACTCACAAAGTGACCAGTGGCCTACAAACTGACCAGCAGCCTACAAAGTGACCAGCAGCCTACAAAGTTACCTGTATACTATTCACACTAATATTAGCCCACTAGATGGGACAGTAGGTATTCAATTCCTTAACATTATGGATTTAATATACATATGTATAATTAATTATGTCATCAAATCATTCATATATCCCAGAATGGATAAAGGCCCAGGATTCAATACCAGGTTCTTAGTGTAGTACCATTAGTGTTATCTTATCAGTGGCGTCATCAGAATTTACATAGAATCATTCAGACAACAGCTTTTGACACCTAAATTTAATTGATAATCCTAACTGGGTCTTTAATTAAGTGTATACCTCAGTAAATACAATACAAACAGTTTTGTTTTATATGCAACAAAATGCTTCAAAAATATTATAAAAACTTAGCAGCTTTGCAATTTCATGACTTAGAATATGAATTTATCACAAGAGTTAAAGGGGGATATAGTTTAGATAATTAATTATGTGTCAATTTCATCCAAAAAATTTAATCATTCATATTTATTATAATTATAGTAATTGTTCCATTTATGTTCTCAATCACATCTCAACTAATTTTAAGTTTTAATTATCAAATTAGCGTTAATCAACTAAATTACCTTTCACTTGTTTCAGTTTAATTAAACATAATCAATTTAATCAGGACTGCACATAGCCTGAAGTACTTTTTTCAATAACACTTCAAATATAATTAAGAGCTAATTAACTTAATTAACAATGATGGTCAATGACTATGAAGCTCAACTAGACACTTATAAATAGTTCATTTCACTTAATTAATTCTAAAAAATCAATAACTGGAATTGATCAGTGACCTACAAACCTTCCTGGTTACATTGTAGCCATAGTATACATGTGTCTTTGTATCGAAGTGGACCCCCTAGGACACTGCTTCCAGACTCTGACCTCTGTCTGTCCAACAGTACGCTGTGTTTGATACCATACTGGGCAAATACTTGTAAACTTCTAGAAATGGAAAAAAAAAATCAAAATTTGTCAGTAACAAATATGAAACAACAAAAAGTATGGATTTCCCCCAAAAAATAAATAAATAAAACAAACATCACTAAAAAATACATGTAAAAACTTCTAAAGGTGTTTTACATAAATGTTTTCATGAAATAGTTTCTTAGTTTCTGATAAGGAGCAATGCCATTTAGTGACTAGATTTCAAAAGATGATGGTAATTTCTACAAGTCTTTTGAACTCCTGCACTTACAGGAAAGTACATATCTATTAACTTGGGCCTGAAAAAAAAGTGTTTGGTTCCGGTTACCTGACCCAACCTAGTTTTTCACTGATGACCCTAAACTTTTTAAAAACATATTTGAGAAAGAAAAAAAATAAAATCACAAAAATTGTGAAGTCTCGCCAGAAATAATGGATTTGGAAAATTACATCAACTTAAAAAGACACTATAAAACTGTACTTCCAATCTGTAATGGCTGTACATCTGATGAGCAGAAACCAATAACACAGAGACCATATGGAAAACAACAGAAAACATTTACTTGAAGTAGACACTCACATATGAAAAAAACAAATTTTTTAAATAAATTAAAAAGTCTACCTACCCACGTATTCTAAAATTGAGCATAATCAGAACCACACAATTTTTATTAAGCCTTACTAAAATACTTCTTTACTTTATATTCTATGTCTTATCAGATTATTTAAACTCATAATGACAAAATGATGACAAATTTTCCAAGTCTCTGTTTTTACAAACATAAAATAGTTTGTCATTATGTGAATACATTTCAAAAGTTGACGTTCTTCTGAACATATTTAATATTTAAACTACACAAAATCTTTCAAAAATATTTTTGCAAGATTTTTCCTCTATCATTAAGACAGTGTATGTTTGTCAGTCAGTCTATCTGTATTTCTATGTGTGTATGTGTGTGTATGTATGTATGTATGTATGTATGTATGTATGTGTGTATGTATGTATGTATGTGTATGTATGTGTGTATGTATGTATGTCTGTCTGTCTGTCTGTCTGTCTGTCTGTCTGTCTGTATGTATGTATGTATGTATGTATGTATGTATGTCTGTCTGTCTGTCTGTCTGTCTGTATGTATGTATGTATGTATGTATGTATGTATGTGTATGTGTGTGCATGTATGTGTGTATGTATCATACATACACACACATACATACACACACATGCATACATACATACATACATACATACATACATACATACATACATACATACATACATACATACATACACACATAGTAAGTATGTATGTATGTATGTATGTATGTATGTATGTATGTATGTATGTCACTGTCTGTCCATTCTGTAGAGGACATCTCCATAAGGTCATGCTGACCTCTACACTAAACTGAATACAATTCAGTATTTCCACACTGGCATTCCTGTCACATACTGGAAATGACACAGTACATAGCTTCTAGAAATTTCTGAGACATCCCTAATCCTAGCCAATATGGAAAAAGACATTCCATACTAAAAGAAAATATGGAGTAATTCCGACTGCATACCAGTCTAGACAGAGGACATACCGGAATTTCCCAGACACGTGGCACAGAAGCATATTTTCATGTTTCCATACGTCACTATGGAATTTATCAAAGATCTAAACTGTTCTCCAATATCACTGATAACTAACGGTCTATAGATCGAACGATTTACCACTGTGCCTGCAGCTCTATCCACTATAACAGGGTACAATTAAAAGAAGCCCCATAATAACAATTCTTTCTGTGGAATATGAAACAGTAACAATTACGTTGCAATCAACTGTTCTAGCAATTCCAGAAACAATTTTACTAAATGTCATTAAAGGCTTGCATTGACATTAACATTCTATTAGCTTAATTCAGGTTTTATGTAAAGATTTTCATTTGAGTGAAAAAAAAAAATTTAAACTCAGCTTGTGCCATTTTAAAGTAAACATATGGATGAGGATTGGGTACTTATTTTCAATTTTGAATTTATAAAACAATTTTATGGCTTCCTACTTGAAAAATCAATGTGAAAAAACATATGCTAAGTCTATGTTTGTAACTCAATACATTGCAAAAAGGTCAAAAATGTGTAAAAAGTTTATTATTGTATGTACAATAACAAACATTTTACAAATTTATTATGTTTTTGTAATTTATTGAGTTACAAAACAGACTTGGTCAATGTTGTTTCACACTGATTTTTCAAGTAGTAAGCCATGATAAAATTGTTTTAGAAATTCAAAATCCTAAATAAATACCCAATCCTCATCCTTACGGTTGCTTTAAAGTCCCCTTCTGATCAGTCAGAAAAACCTGTCTTGCTTAGAATGTCGCATGTATTAATACACAACCTAAAAACTTGCACATATCACTGTTTATTATCATCATTTACATTCACCCATTCAAGAGATCACACAGTCTCATTGCCAAATACGATCATTATCAGCTGTACTTTGTAGAAAACATGTTGGTTCAATTTTCTTAATGCCTTATTGTGTTTACTGAACACACACCGTTAGAAATTACCAACAATCCCAACAGATTTCTAAATTGCCTGGAAATCCTTGACAAGTTCATTTACAACACAGCATCATTCCCTGGAGAAATTTCCATGAATTCGGAAAATGTGTGATTTTCTACTGTTTTATATTTAATTTGTTCCTTTGAATCAATTCTACTACACTTTCTATTCAATAAACAAGATACTGTAGAAACAGTGGCTGTCGAGTTGAACACAAGCTATTTTTTTCTTCATCTTTTTTTAACTGAATGTTACATAAATTTAGTTTGGATGTAGACATGGTTTGTAACCGCAGAGAAATACGTAAAATAAAATGAAGGATGGACTATGTTAAATTTAGCATACTACACTGAAAGCCGAGATTTAAAATTTTGATAGTCAGTAATGACCAAACCTGCGCCCCCACCCCCACCCCCACCCCACCCCAAGCAGATTTTGGACAAAATGAGTTGAATGTCAAGTTTGAAAAACAATAGCGTACCTGTAGTCTTGAAGGACTGACATTATTTCACTAATTTCAGCTATTCTGCCATTTTGATATTTTCAAATTCATTCGTCCCCCATTCATAAAATCAAAATGTCAGTTAGGATAGCTGAAATAGTGTAGTACTAGCATTAGTCCTTCAAGTCTACAGGTAGGCTACAGTTAGGATAGCAGAAATAGTGTAGTAGCTAGCATTAGTCGTTCACATCTACACGTAGGGTTACATAAAAATACACATCAGAAGTTTTCGATCTCTTGATGTTTGTTTCTGAAATATCAATCAAGATCATAAATTAAGATATATATTTTTATGTTGTAGCTGTTATTAGTGCAACCCAAAGTGTTGTCATGGTTTTATCATCAAAAAATAATCTTAGCTATTCAGGATAGTGCAGTGTGTGATAATAACAACAACAACAATTCTTGGAACTTTGGTTATGTTACTTTCATTTTTTTTTAACTTGCACATTCTATGGCCTTTTGTCAAAGTTAATTAAAAATTTCACAAAATGTCTGTCATTTCTGAATAATTATTGAAGAAGAATTTCACAGAAATTTCATGATGCCAATGAATAAACTTGACACTAATGACAGGACAAAATCTCTAAGCGAAATTATACACTTGTGAGTTGTCACTTTATAATTCATATTTATCAAATAACAAAAAAAAAACATTTTTGTTTGTTTTTATTGTAATACCCTTGTATAACAATTACGAACGGAATGAATTGATAGATTTATCCAAATAAAGTATTGTGATGCTCAATACTATGAAAATAAGGAGGGATACCCACTGCATACCAGAATAGCATGAATGCATACCACTGTTACCAGAATTTCACGCATGTAGCATTTCCGTTTTTTCTGTTGATATCCATGACTGAGGAATCAGTCGTAGTTCAATAAATCTCCATAAATATCACTTACAATCAACTATTTAAAGAATTCACGTTTTCAGCTGGGTTTTTAGTAGCTTAGAGGCTATCTATTGACTTTGAAAGTCAAATAAATGGCTAGAGCATAGTCTGATACGCAAGTCCAATGAAGAACTAGCGTGTTGCCCAATTCACGTTTTCAACTACGTATTTTGGTGGTCTACAAGCTATCTATTGACTTTGAAATTTGACTATTTAAAACGGTTAGGCTAGTCTAATTCACGTTTTCAGCTGGGTTTTTTTGGTCGTGTAGAAGCTATCTATTGGCTTTGAAAGTTGACTGTACAGCTAGAATCTTGTCTAGGGTTTTTGACAGTGGAGAAATTCTGATAGCAATGATATAGATGGGCATCACAATTATTCAGGCAATACTTCAGATTTTCTCAAATTGACAGGATTCCATCAGATTTATCTTTAATACAGCAAATTCAGAATACTATAATATTTTGGGTATTTTCACATCTTTATCCTTGGTGGGACTGTATTTTCAGTGGGGTGAAAACAAAACCCTACGAGATGATTACTACTTGAAACAGTCCATGGTGCTGTCTAAACCAATGTGACATGCCACTGGCACACAATAATCCCCCTCCCTTACTATGTGATGATTTAAAAAAAAAAAAAAAAAAAAAAAAAAAAAGTTTGTAAATCATTTTGACCTACAAGTTACAACAACAAAATATTTGTTTTTTATTAATTTTAGAGCATGCTGTCAAAAAAGGTCATGTGTCCTTTAAACCAATTTCATATGTCATTAACCTGCAATTGCTTATGACCACCAAAATTCGTTCACCTATCTCTTACTAGGTGGTAACTCAGAAAAAAAATTTCATCATTTCACCCGCAACAAAAATTGTTTTTCTATTACAGGGCACCCTGTAGAAAAACATATGACTAAATTGAACATATGGATATTAAAAAAAGAATATAGGGCAGTCAGAAAAAAAAGGCATGCTTTGTGTTAAATGTATTAATCAATCCCACATATAGTTAGTCAGGTACATCATGACAGGGCGCCCTCACACATCGGTCAACCCACAAAATGTCTTCAGACTTCTCTTAGTAGTGTTAAAGGTTCACTTTGAAAACAGGACTAAAATGTAGGTGTGTAAAACAGTTGTCTGGCAAAGCTATAGAAAGAGTTGGTTAAGAACTAAATACTTGCCAAAATAGAATATTTAAACTAAAAACATGGCAGCCATAACATTGAATGTCATTTGATACTGGGTATATGTCAAAGGTTGTTACTTGTGATGCGACGAGGTGGTTACATGGGGCAATTCATGAAGCAACTCAAGAAGCAACGTCAAACGAGTTGCAGAAAATCCAATATGTCAGATTCCTTGTGATACACCTAGCGATGTCGCAACACCCTGCAATTATGTTCGTACAGGAGGTAATTCATCGCATGCAACGAACTGCTTACTGCATGCATTGCTCATCGAGTTGCCTCGTGTAATTGGGCCTTCATGCGAGAACTTGGGAATGAAACATTGGCCTTTAAATTTCCACTTCAGATAGGATTAAAATTTAAGTACGAAAAAGTCGTCTGGCAGTCCTACAAAAAAAGTTGCTCCTGAACAAAAAACTAATCCTATGTAATGGTTCATGGCTCCACTGATAAGATAACACTAATGAAATGTGATGTCCCAGGATTGAAACATGGCCCTTTAACTCACCTGTATATCTTCCTCTTATCATTAGGATGAAATCTCTCTGCCATACTAGAATCTACTTCCTGTAACTTCTCATGTAGTTCAACACTACTGATTTTCTCAAATGAAATATCCGACAAAAACGTCCTCAGTTCGTTCTGTTTAACATTATCAACTGTTATCGTTTCATCCACATGAATATTTAAATCTCTCTCTTCTTCACTATCATCATCATCGTCTTCACTATCTTGTCTATTTCCATCACGATCTCCACATTCATTATTTTTGGGTTCTGTCCTAATTTCCTCAACTCTTTGTAACTTTGAATCCGTGTTCTTCCCAGTATCTTCCACACATCGTTTCCTTTTTAATTTACTCTCCCGGTCTTCCCTTTGTGATATTAATTCATCAGAGTTTTCAATCTAGTGAGAAAGACACAAATAAAGTGAAACATAGCAGTACTTTCCGATGATCTACCTTAGCTATTTCTCTACAGACATTGGTCCAAATGTGCCAGTCTCCAATCAAAACATTGGCAGAAAATCTGAATCAGCTTTTCCATCAAACATTTTTAGCCCACCTAAGAATTGTTTTCAAAATTTGTTTGGCTTTGCCATAAAATTTCATTTCTAATTAAAAAGAATTTACTTTCAAAAATTCTGTAGAATTATTGCACATATGCATACATGATCCTTCTCCACTGTCTATGATTATACTTTTGGGTTTCGCTTTATGATTTATCTCTTTAGGAATCTTGTGTTGAAAAAAAATTTAAACTATCCACGCAAACTAAAAGAGTAAGTACTGGAGTTCAAAATTAGACAGGCACATCTCTCGTGAAATTTATGATTTTGGTCTCATAATCTTCACAAGTTTTGAATTTGTTATTAATTTCAAAATTTGTGAAGAAAAATGTGGTCAATTTGTTTATTCTCAAGTTATCAAACTACTATTAGTGGGCTTTGTGATGTTCATCTAACTTCACAATCATTCACTCAGGTCACTATTTCACACAAAAGATTTCATTCAAAATGAGTTAAAAAAACAAGACAACAAAAACTGATTGCTACAACTTTTGATGTAAACAAGATGTTAAACAAAAGCTGCTAACCACTCATTAATTTTTACAAAAGATCTCGTTTACATATTTACTTAATTATACAATTTGATAACAATGCACTGATTACAGAAAACAACAAAATAGAAACATTACCAATTAGAGTAGAAAAACATTGGTGATGTTGGACACATGTAAGATGGATTACTAGTCTTTGGCAATGTTCCATGGATACATGAAACTTTACTAGGAAGCATACTTCTTGGGTTATAGCTAAATTTATTTGACAGGTGGGTTTTTTTTGTTTTTTTTGGTTTTTTTGTTTGGTTTTTTTTTTTTTTGGGGGGGGGGGTTTAAGAGGAGGGGGAGTGGGGACATATTGAGTGAAAACAACATTTTAAGAAACAAAATCAACATGGAAAGCACGATGTAAATTTTCGACATTTTTCCAAAAAGAGAAACAATTCAAATTATATGCAGTAGTTTTTTGCCATTTTTCTGTAATTCTTGTTCAAGTCACTTTCAAGGCCAAGGCAGAAATGCCCGTGTTCAATCCAGTGCTATTTTAAACATAGAATGCAAAATGTAAATTTTACTGAAAATGTGCCACCAGATTTAAACTGAATGCCTTCCGTAAGGGTTGGTTAGTCTTGCAATGTCATGATTTATGTAAGAAATTTAGCTCTATATCTGAAAATCCATAAAATCAAAATGTCAGTTAGGATGGCGAAATAGTGTAGTGGCGATAGTCCTTCAAGTCTACAGGTAGGCTACAGTTAGGATAGCTGAAATAGTGTAGTAGTGTTAGTCCTTCAAGTCTACAGGTAGACTACAGTTAGGATAGCTGAAATAGTGTAGTAGTGTTAGTCCTTCAAGGCTACAGGTAGGCTACAGTTAGGATAGCTGAAATAGTGTAGTAGCAATAGGCTAAGAACAGTAAACCAGCTAATACAACAGACATTAATACGGACGTACCTTAGAATCGATAAGTATTTTCCATAGCAGTGACTCGATGTAATAGTTAGTACCACCTACTATTATTGGCAATTTCTTCTTAGCTAGGATACCATCTATGTTCATCTGAGTCAAGGAAAAATGACGATAACATTTCTAACCAACAGACAATTACTCCTTGCAATATCAGTTACCAAGTCCCTTTTTTGTTCTGAAACTATCACTTTAAATTGTATCAAAGATGGATTTTAAAAAACGAATTCTCTGTATCTATGTAATTCTAATTTGATTGATAATACACAGGAAATAGGACATATGTATCCTAAGCACAATTTCATTTTCAAAAGAACTAAATCTCTCATTGCCTCCATCATGCATACATACATACACGCAGTAACAGACAGATGCAAGCACACACACAGATACAGATACAGACAGACAGACAGACAGACAGACAGACAGACATACATACATACATACATACATACATAATGATACATACATACATACTAATACATACATACATACATACATACATACATACATACATACATCATGCATACATACATACATACATACATACATACATACATACATACATACATCATGCATACATACATATAGAAATGCATATGGAACTTGCAAGTCAGTCCATATAAATAGATGTAAAATCCGACATTTCGAATAAATATTCTTTTTCAAGGTATTATCGGTGAGATACAGACATGTTTGGTAAACACATACATAGACAGACACACACACAGACACACACACAATTATAATAGTGTTAATACATTCATAGACACACACACACACAATTATAAGTGTTAATACATTCATAGTTATATAAACTGCTGAGTAAGGGTTTCCGCCTTGCATAACCAAGTACTAAAGGTCATGAAAAGGACAATGGCCTAAGCCACAATGAACTTTTCACAGGACATCGACCATCAAGTAACAAATTCAAATTTCCTAATTACATAACTCACAAAGGAGAAATCTACCTACAAGCATAGAGTTAAAATATTTCATGTTCACTAGGGTGGAAATTAGTGAAATTGATTTCACTTGACTTTATGCCTCATTGATGGCCAATTACTTTCTGACACTTTGAGTAATCTGTTCTCCATTTGTTCTACAGAATACAATGTTCTACTACTGGTCATCAAAGGACTACAAAAGTTCACTGCCAAGGTCAACAAAGGGCTAATGAGATGCAAATCTCTTTCAGCTGTTAGATACCTGGAGAAATAACACACTTGAACTTTATCAGCGAAGTTTATTGTCACTGAAGTGCAAGTCCACCTAATTGGTGACACCTGTGTTATTTATGGAATTTTTTTGTTACAATCATTAATATTCACAAACTCAGAGAGTTCATTCCACTTATTCGAAGATAATACCATATTTTATGTGTAATTCCTTCAAAATTTAAATCCTCATGATTACAACAATCAACTTGGGTTGTTACCAGAGCCAACGACTTTCCCATTCAAGGTGGGTGGGGGGATCTCTCCAAAGTTAATGTATGCAAATAATATGCAAATCTTTAAAAAATTGTGCAAGACAATGGTAAAGGAATGTGAAGATGTCTGGTTGGATAAGAAATGAATGAAAACCATGTTGATTAACTGGTATTGTCCACAACAAAAAATCAATCCTGTCTGAAACAGAAACCAACAATAAAAATTTTTGTACTTTGAAAATATTTCTCATACTTTAGGTTTGTTTCCTGTGGGAGCTACACATATGGCAGAAAAACACGTGCTTGAGAATGTAAAGATAACTGACTTCTTAACTCTCAGCATATTTGGGTAATAACTGGTTTGGGTTACTCAATAAAGAAAGGGCGGATAAAAGAAAAACAACAGACAGCCTTCACACTGTATATGACAATGCTACCACTAGTTCAAGGCATAGTTGAACACAATACACATACCAACAAAATGTGTGTTTGTTGAAGGTTGAGCGGGTAAAAATTGATCAAAAGTTTCAAAAGATCTTTTAGTAAAGTTGACTTTCAAATGAACAAAATTGTCCATGCTTTCCAACTGAACTCGGAGTAGTTTGTCGTCCAAAATGTTATTTTCACAGGACAAAAACAATTTTTTAAACAAATTTCTGGACTAAAACGGTTCCCATGATCATTTCCGTTCTGGATTGACCAAAAATGTTAATGAGCTTGGTAGATCAAAGGAATTATAAGGTTATAAGGCACAAACTAAAAAAAAAAAAAAACTTTTCTGTGTTGTATAAAGTGTGGAAGCCAAATTTCTGGACTATTTTTTATATTTTTTGGAAAAAAGTTGAGTAGCATCTCCTCTCAGGTGATTGTTTGTGAAACACCTATTCACCTGATTACAAACATACCTGGTTTTTAAACCCTTGGGCAAACAAACTGATCAATAAAGTCATTAGCCCCAAACATCTTTTACATAAAGAAACCTTTCAAGTTCGTCTGTGAAAAAATTAAAGTTTCTTTTCCCAAAAAAACAGACACTGGGTCTGTCAATATGATACTAAAAGTTTCTGAAAAAGTTCTGAACTGTGGATAACAATATAAATTGCACCTATCTCCACAAGATAATTGCACAATCAGTGATTTTGTTAATGTTAAGTAGGCTAAATGTACCCAATATCTCTGGGTATTTTACTGGGGTTCTCCTCAACAGCGCACTATATGGAAATCTCTGAAGTTTCACCAGGACCCCCCCCCCCCTCCCCCCTTGCTACTGCTACTAGGGTTCCCCACCAAAATTATGGTACAAGGTTAGAAATCTATGCAAGTTTTACCAAACCCCCCCCCCCACCCCACCCCCACCCCCACCACCACCACCACCACCACCTCTGTTACTACAGCACCCCACCAAAATTATGGTACAATGTATAGAAATCTATGCAAGTTTTACAAGATCCACAGTCTGTTACCAGGGTTACCAAACTGTACCGCAGACACTAACAATTTAATGTAGTTCTATTTGGGTGCCACCTAAGTAGGTATGGGAGGGGCACTACTTTTTGTATAAAGTCACTGGGCACAAACCACAAGTAATCACGTACGTGCAACAAATAATACCTTACAAGTTCCACCACAATACATATGTATTTTCAAGTTGATGTAATACTCTAATTCTTCAGTCTGTCTTAAAAAGTTCTTAAAAACTGTCCCGGGGTCAAGACTTTCCATCAATACAACAAAAGACACGCTCCTTATAGAAACAGTTTACATGGGTGTGACTACGAATGATGTTCTGGGGGGGAGCTGGGTGTGACTTGTGATCTTGTTGGCTTGGGGTACTCTTTCATATGGTATAGCCAAGTAGCTACTTAAAATTTCATGATGCCTGATTTACACAAAGAAACTGAACCAATCGGATGCCAGTCTAGAAATCATGTGATCCCTCTTATCCAATTAAGCAATGAAGGTGCATTCAAAATGTAACTGCCAATTTGTCTGCATGTGTGGTACTAGATGAAGTCATTTCAACACTTTAATCCCCTGTTCTGACTGTTCACCATGCAGGATTACTATAAACCTAAGCCCCTAAAGACTAGCCTGAGGTTCTTTCTAAAAAAAAAAGAAGAAAAAAAACAGAACCAAAGGAATTGCTGCGTGAATAGCAGACAAATTTTGTGGGCAAGAGTGCATAACAGTCACATTAACAGAACAAACAACTGTGAAATGAGAAAAAAAAGAATTCAATTGAAATTACTCTTTGCAGACGGCATGAATGGATTTTATAGGGCTTCTTCCCCATGAGAACACAACCCTTACAACCACACTACACACACAATGATGACGATTTATAGGTGTAAAGGTGAAATGAAAACATTGACAGAACAATTGACCAAAAAAAAAAAAATGAGCTGATTCTGAGATCGCATATCTAATCACTTAGCTATCTGGTGCTAAATACACCTGAATTCAATTTCGAACTGGTCCTCTAAATATTTAACCAAACACTTGTAAAATGTTTGGGTGTGTAAAGTTCTAAGCCCATCAAAGGAGCTCAGTCTCTGTCTTGTCTGCACATCTCGGATTAAGCCTTGTACTAGTTGTAGCACAACAGTGGCCATGTAATGGCTGGAAAATTACAAATCCATGTTTATTTGATGGATGTAGATCTTTTTGTTTGGCTTCTTTTGATCTCTTTCAACTGATAAAGCCATGCTAAAAGCATACTCACAGTAACTTAATCTCTTTACATTTGAACTACTTGTCAACATACTGCATTATGCTAATATTGTTTATTTCTCATAAAACAAACAGACCAATGGAAGAAAGAAGGTAATTTGCATAATGAACATCTCAGCTCTGAGAAAATTCAACACATTGTTTGCTGACTGTCTTGTAAATTAAAGTAAACTGTGCTTTTTAAAGTGATGGCTAAGACAAATATAGGGGGAGGGGGAATGGGAGTGTGACAATAGCTCAGACAACTATGGCTTCTAAGTAATAGCTTACAAAACTGCAGGGGGGAGGGAATATTGGGCTTCTAGTAATAGTAATAGCTCAGACAACTTTAGGGGCCAAGGAAACCGCAAGAGAGAGACAATCCACAGGGAAGGGACCAGGGCTTTAGACAACTTTGGAGGTGGGTATACAACTTGGAGAATAGGCTTGACAACTGCAGGGGTGGGGAATAGGACTTCAGACAAATGCAAAGGTGGGGGAATGGATTTCTCACAAATGCAGAGGGGACTGGACTTCCTGAAGTCGTATATTCCAGTACTCATTTCCTTAGTGTTTTCCTTGAGTGGAAACATCTTCAAAATTCACAAAACACAGCCATTCAAGAGCTTGGGTATGGCATAGTAGAGTTTGGACAATTTTGACCATAGAAAGTTGGAATTCCCACGAAAATGCTGCAATTCTAGGAAAAGAAGCTTCTCATGACATAAAACTCTCCCTTGGGGAACATTTTGAATTCTTCGAACCATTGTGAATGCAGAAGACAAAAAATCTTGTCAACAGCAATACCTATACACACATACTGAAAATGGTAGGAAGTCATTCACAAAAGCTCATTAAGTATCACCTACTGGGTTATTAGGAGTACGGAAAAAAACTGTTTGGTCCCAGTTACCCGACCCAACTTAGTTTTTCACTGATGACCCTAAACTTTTTTTTTTTTACATATTTGAGAAAAAATAATAAAATTTGCGAAAATTGTGAAGTCTCAAAAGAAATAGTAGATGTGGAAACAGACGACAATATAACACTATTCTTCCAATCTGTAATGGTTGTACATCTGACGAGTAGAAATCAATAACACAGAGACCTTACGGTTTTCCACAGAAAACAGACCTACTTGAACTAGACTCGCATATCAGAAGAAAAAAAATAAGAAAAAAAATAAAATAAGAAATCTATTCTAAAATTGAGCGTAATTGGAACCACAATTTTTTTATTAGGCCTTAGCAAACTCAATTCCCAACAGCAAGAGTTTGGATGTTAGTTAGGACCTTTCACACAGGTATGCATGATGGTGCAGATGGTAACTTTTCCCAGCCACATATGCTGGCAGACATTCAATTTACAAGACTGACCCCTCACCTTATTTCTCTTTCACTTGAGCTATATATATGCTAATATTTCAACATTGCTCTCTTAATTTGCATATTACGATAAAGAAACAGGTGTATTACATATGTCATTTCTTATATAGGACACATTTGACCAATCAGGTGAAAGATTTACCCTAACAGGTGCCGCATGTCACAGCAGAGATTGATTTTCATCTCTTTATGGGGGAGGGGGTGCATAGAAACAGGTGCACAATAAAATTACCTTTCTAAATTCTACATTTTTTATCACTAAAAACTACAGGTGACTAATGATTAGCATTCACATTATGCACACCTGCAGAACATGATTCATTCCCCATTACAAGTTAGTCCAGATACCATCTGCAGCTTTGAATCCTCCACACCTCTAAGGGAATCAGAAGTCATGATCCGAAAGTTGATCATGCCACCACAGCTATCCTTACTCAAAGAATGCCATAAATAATGCCAACCTAAATCCCAGAGTGTATTGTTTAATTCCTTTTGAAATAGTGGGTTTTTTAAGTTATTAGATTTGGAAAATCTACCTCGCATCTCAACCCCCCCCCCCCCAAAAAAAAAAACCATCTACCTCCATTCTTAAAGCCCCCCTCCCCCTAACTATCTACCTCAGTTCTCAATTCCCCCCCCCCCCCACAAAAAAAAAGTACTGGAATGCTACCCAACCTACAAATGGATTGGTAGCTGTGTAAATTCTAAAATTAATTCCAACTTCCTTGTTCCTGGTTATTTTCCAGACCACGAAAATGCTCTCTTGTTATCACTTTCCTTATCAGCGGAATGTCAAAAGGATATGATGGGAACAGCTTTGTTACGGAAGTCAACCACTGTATAGCGACTGAGAGGCTCGATAAAATCTATGACATGATGTGGACACTGCTGTCTTTCTTCCGTTGTCACTTTATTGGTGATTATATCCAGGCCTTTGTACACCTGAAAAAGACTATACAAACTTAGTTCAACATTTCAATACTTGAGAGCTCAGACCACCATACAACTGTAGTTTGAGCTGAAAGTAAACAGTCTTGTTCCAGTGAGTGAGTGAGTGAGTGAGTGAGTGTGTGTGTGTGTGTTGTGTGTGTGTGTGTGTGGGAGGGGGTTATACAAACAAGTAATGTGTATTTCTTGTACCATATGTATTTTGAAAAGAAAGAAAATGTAGCGGAAGAGTAAGGATTGTGTGTTTTGCAACTTCTCAATTGTTTACAGAATAATGTGGGTTTTTTTTTTAAATGTTCAACACATAACTTTGTGACACTGAATCCAGTTTAACTTTAGTTTTATCTCACGGTTTTTTTTTTGAAGAGGAAACAAATTCCATTAAGTTTTATCCATCACACACTATTTTAAAAAGTGTCGAAAGAGAGTTAAGTCAACTTCAGACATATTCTGGCTGTTGTGACCCTTTCAAATTTTTCGTTTTGAAGAATCTGGGATGGGGAAGGAGTATGTAAAATGATGATATGAATACAAACTTAGGGGGCAAATCAGTTCAAGGTATCCACTGACCCTTAATGACCTAGAATAGTCCATTAACTCATAGGGATAAGCAATAATAAGACGGGTGATGTGATTTGTAAATGCTAAACATACTCGTATACTGTTTTGTATCAGATCCACAATATGTTTTTGACGTAATTTATCGATGAAGTAATGAACATTGTCTTTTGAAAAAAATATTCGATTTACGAAAGTACGTGTGTATATTACATGCACGATTACACGTGTTAAATACACAGTGCGACTAAAGCATGCACAGTGCAACGTGTAAGCTCACATCATATTGTGTATAGGAAATGAACACAGGTATGTATATCACTTTAGTGTTTTTAACGATTGGATACCCTCCACCAAGTCTATGGTTGAACTGGTTTAGCTACTCAAGGCGCAGTACCCTGTATCCGTTTCCATCATGCATAAATACCCATTATATCTTATTCGCAAGTTATTGTACTAGGTGAACGCCTCGGTCTCCTGATACTACTAGTACTACACGAGGCCGACAATAGGCGAAAACAACACTAGAGAAACTCGTACATGTCAGCCCTTTGCCTTTCATACGAAAAAAAAGTTTGTAACACTATATATTTCATCTGTTAATATATAAGCAGATGTGTGCATTCAAACTGATCCTCCTACTTGGAGAATCATATATAAGATCCAAGCAAAAGTGTTGCGTGTATGGAGGCGATACGATAGTCTCGACCACTCGAGTTTGAGTGAAGGCATGGTTCCAAACACGTGGTCCTACAACAAAATGATTGTATGCTACTTCCAAACGAAAAAGTCGTCAGTACCTGCATTGAATCAGCACTTATTATCTCGCCGTTCATTTTTGCACCTATTTCCAAGGCAAGTTTCGATTTCCCAGCACCAGTTGCTCCTAATATCACAACAACGGGGAAACGACGAAATACCCTCATGGAGGTAGCCATTGTTATTACCCACAATGCCCACTTTTATTTTGGACTCCCTATCTTTAGGATTTTTCATCATTTCATGTGTAGAAAAATGAATTTCGTCGTATATACAATCATAATTGTATTGTTCTCGTTTCCATTTGTACTATTCTTTCTCTTGGGGTTCAGGAACGCGAGACAAGATAAAGACCCTTCGTTATTATACGCAACAACGGCAATATACCTTGGGAAACAGACAAACTTGCCGAACTCCACTCACACATAGCATAGGGTTCATTAGTTCATTGGGGCGTGAGAAACTTATCATAGTAGCAGCATTTAATATTCAAGGTTCGGGTTTCATGTTACAAACACGTAAATTATAGTGTAAATAGACCCCCATTTATGTTTATATGAGAGTATGGGAACGTACGTGTACTTAGTACAGATACGGTAATAAAAAAGACCACTATTTAAATGTCTGGAGTGGTTTCCATGGAAGCCAAACGAAATTTAGGTCATACAAAGTTGATTTCAAACATTAACAAACTGACAAGACTTTAAGACAGACATCCAATAAACTGAGCAATACGCAAGCAAGAATTCTAGTTAGATTTCGTTCCCCCTCATACTAATCAAGAAACCCCCTATTAAATAATAGTCTATTCCTTTCACTCCTCATAAATATTCATAGCATACCAGACCTTTGACGCACTTTGTCAATCAATGCACAGGTTTCCCGCGTTTTATGATAATTAACTATCATCACAGACGTAGTACTTCTGGCAAACAATGGAACAAAGGGTGTCTGTCTTTTAAATTCCCTGAATTTTTTAGCGCAAAGAAAGAAATCAATGGCTACCACAGGTTTCGAACAAACTTTTAATTTTTATTTGACAATTAAATATACAAAACAAGATTACATATTTCGGCTAGAAAAAAAGCGGTATCTAGCTTATTATATTTTCCAGTGTGTAGTCACAACACAAAAGCTTGTAGTAAACTGAAATTGAACAAAAGGTAGTAAAAAAGACGGGACAGAACAAGGCCCAGCTTGTTTTTACTTGTAATACCTCTCTTCTCTCAAGCTGGCAGTATGTGTGTAAACGAGCTGAACTCATTTCAAATGGCAGTATTTTTGCTTTTTTATAATAAACTAAAATATATAAAATTCTTGTCTTCATTTACAAATTTATACAGTGATAATAAAGCATGTTTTTTGTCACAATTTGTCATTTTTGTTAGAAAGGTAAACAAACGATACATTATATACAAAAGTAGGCTAAAGTTGATAATTCTTCCATTCAACCAGGTCACACACTAAATGAAAATAGAATATACATTTTTGTTTTCTGTATAAATTGTCCACACTTCATTTAAAATAAAATATTAACACAAGTTTACTTTGCTCGCAGATGTCGCAATCGTTCCAAGAGTAAAGTGTTCCGCCGTCGCTCTTTATCTTTCTCATTTGCTAGTTCTTTCTCACTGGCAGTGATGTCTTGGATAAAATCTGTCGCTTTTCGTAAAATAACGACTTTTGGTGCACGTTCCTGATTCACAAGTTCAGGAACCTGATCACGCAAAGTAAGAAAGCTTGTTTTCAAGTCATTTCTACGTTTTCTCTCTAACACATTGTGCGTTGCTCGTTTTTCATTATCCTCAGAATCAGAGCTTGGTCTGCTTGTTGGTCGACTGTTCGGCCGACTATTCGGTCTGCTATTTCCTGGTGTACGACGACCAGTTGAAGTCTGCTGCATCAGTGCTTTGAACTCTGCCATACTTAATTCCTGTTTAGATTTTTTTACAGGCGGTGACGTAGAAAGGGAATTAGGGCGAACTCTCTTCAGTGTGATATTGGCAGTGGTCAAGGTGGTCAGAGTGGTCAAGTCCGGTGCACTGGGTACTTTTCGTTTGCTTGGTTGTTGCAATTTTTCACCAACCGTCACAACATCGATCTCTTCCTCTGTAAGAAAAAATACAAAAGCAAAGATGTAAGTGAATGTTATTTTCTTATTCCAGTGATCTATCTACACAACAGGTTCAAATGACCACTGTTTTGTGGGTCAAAGGTCGATTCATTGAGAACCTGGAAATTGTGTTACAACCCCATTATCTTGTACTTGCATTCAAATCTAACCAGTCTCAACATGATGAAACCTGCCTATACAGTTGCCTCAAATTAACTTTTAACTGTATCAATGAAGAGGGCAAAGTGCAATAGATATGTTTTCAACTCAAGTATTATCAAGCTTTCCTTGATGGGTTTCAAAATTGGGCCAATTCACACCTTGAATGTGATGTGATAACAAGGAGAAAAACCGAGAAAAACCATACAACAGCAGCAGCAGGAAACAACTGCTTTATTTGCAGTTGCTTGGTGGGTTACTGTGATAAACCAAAATGTAAACAAAATCCTGGGGAATTTGATGACTTGCAGATTAGACAAGTCTGGCAAAGCATATTAGTTTTATCAATGTTGTGATGTAATCAATAACTTCATTAGTTTCCTGATACCAGGTTTCATTGCTATTGAGATTCTATCAATGACACTATCATACATCCAAACATCTAATGTTATCACTGTATTGTAAATCTTTCATATGATTACATTGTATTTAATTCATACTGAATTAGTTAGTCAATGAGTAACTATATCATTCAAAATGTTATGAATGAGTAATGTACAACTAGCCCTCGAAGACTGATGAATCTGGGGTGAATGCCTAGTGACTCAGAGAGACCTTGTTTTTGGTGTCTACTAACCATTACATGGCGAATAATAAAAGTTTATGGACGTCGTGTGGTTAGAGTTTCCCAAAATAAACTCGGATTGAAATTACACGTCACTGTTTACCGGTCACCACTATACAACGCGACGCTAACGGTTTCTGCCGGTTTGTACAATTTTTCACTACCAAACTCTTCTCAGAAATTACGCAATCGTGTTTTTGACCGGCAAACAGACAAGGCAAATTTGTACTAGTCTGGCTCACGATTTCACGAATCCCTGCAATTTCAACCAGCGAAACTAAGAACCGTGACAACGTGAAAATATTTCGCTTGCATACCGTACGAGTAGACGAACTAACAATCAGCAACCTAAGTACGACGAATATTGCGAAATCCAGAATTGCTTAATCAGGGGGCAATCAGGCGTTATCTCAGACGCTTTGATATCTATGAAGCCCTGTCGGACTAGGGTGTTCAGGTCGAGCGTTGCACTCTATATTCACGGCGGTATACAAACTACCTTAGCGCTTTGTTCGAAGGTGCAATATATATTTGACAATTTTTTTTGGCAAGGAACTCAACGTAACAATGCGTGTTTAAGGTGTGAAGGCCCATTGACAAAATTTTGTCAGCTGGTAATTGATTATCGATTCAAGTTCATGAACTTCAAAGTGAACCCATTTACGCTTTTGAACCGTAATAGGAAAAGTAAAGCTGGCATTATTCCCACAATTTCGAAATGATTCAGCTCAACGGAAGACGAACGAAAGCTGCAATCTAGCGACTCACCCGACACCAGCTGGTCAACTTTTTGTTGTAGGAACGCACAACGAATGCGATGAATCACCAACAACAAAGAAACAAGCTCAAACACTTGTTCCCGACTTTCCGTACGTTCACTACCTGTTTCTCAAACGGGCTTCGTAAGAAATACGAAAACGCGGGGCTAGGACATTGATTCGACATGCTAATTTTCCGAAACATTTTATTTATAAACTGCAACATTTTACTTCATTGTTATAATTCGAATGTTGCAACCAAGTAACGAGTGGAAAACGAGCGGAACCGTGTTCACTATGACACGCTCCCATTCATACTTCTGACCCTATTAAAACCAACGTGTGCGGTTGTAGTAGTTCAAACACGACGAACGCTTACCTGAGTCTGACGGTGTCTGAACGCCTAACTGGTCCTTCGGGTCGTTGAGAGGGTATGGGAAAACGGCAGTGGGGTCCACGCAGTCAGTTACGTTGTAATCCAATGCAGGAGGAGGGGTTAAACACGATGAAACGACAGCAGGGCCAACCTTTACGCTTTTGCTTTTCGTTTCTTCCTGCTGGGGCCCGTTCCCGTTGTTTCCTCCACTCCACATACAGTCTTGAATCAATTTTGATTTCAAATTAGCTGGGTCTGGAAACACAAATGTCTGAGTCAAGTTATCGTCATCCAAAGTGTCGGACACTTGCTGTAACTGCTCCGCAATGGCAGATGTTAAAAGGTTGGTTGTCTTCGACGGCCTACCGGGACTTCGAGGCGGCGTCGGTAGAAGCTCGAATTTCTTCCATATATCCTCGCTCGGTGTCGGCGTACCAGCGTAGAATTCCTCGTTTTCTTCTGGCCCGATGAAATACGGTTTGTACTCGTCGTAATCCATACACTGAAAATGTTGCGTTTCGGATCTCATTTCTGGCATATCCTAAAGAGAAAATGACATGTGATAGTTCAGTAACGCTAGACTGTCGAAAAAATTTCAATCAGCTAGTCGGCCAGGAAGTCCTTATATGAATGTATGAATACACGAATACGTTACACGTGAATATGCTACGAATACATCTTTCACTTCTCGACTGTGAATTTAATAATAGTCATGTACCTTACCAGTCTGTTTGCAGTAATTGTCTGCAAAAGCTACCAAAACGAAAATATTACATACTAGTCTTGCAGTAGACATAACGACTATTTATTACGTTACGTATGTCTGTACGTTACTGTGAAATTTAAATCTCCCGTATAACACGAATATACATTACTCGCCAGACGGTAACATGTTTCAAAGAATTTCACCACCTAAATATAAAATATCACTCAACCCTCGTAGTATAACATTGGACTAATGAACTCCTACTTGTGTACTTACCTTGGAGCTCAATTTTGAATGTTTTCACAAGAAAATCCAGGTAGAAGGAAATTACTATGTCCTCCTTTACAAGCACCCAAGTCTAAATACGTCGAGTAGTAGGCGTAATGTGAAATGAAGGTCCGGAAAACCCGCTAAATGAACTGATACATTGCAAACTCTTGGTATACATACGCACGAGACTTTTCGCCCTCCCTCTTACCGGGGGTGTCACATTCATACTAAATATACCTTTCTGTGTCGCCAAAATCTGTCGAAAGCATTGTAAGTGCGCGATTGTAAGCCGCTCCAAGATAACCTTTGTCGAAAACATATTCTAACATTACACATTCGCCCTTTTTTCCCCTTCAGTTCCACGTTAATGTATACCATAGTCTGTCGAAAAGGCCAATAAAGACGTGTCGATAGCACATAGAACTACGGGAGAGTTTTGCGTAGATTTTTCATTGAAATTTTCATGTGAGTTGACCCCCGACTACATTTTCGGTCTCAGTCTCAGGGGTCAACTTTGCTCTGACTAGTAATGGAAAGTCACATTTTAAAGCAACTTTTAGTGAAAAATTTGTCAAAAACATAATTAAAAAATCTATTTGAAACGTGTTATTTGTTTTCTTGTGCGTTCTTTTCTTTTCCGTGCCGCAAGAGAAGTCATCATCTTGCACTTCTTTACGGCCGCGCATTGATGATAAAATTTGCATAAAAGGTGCCACTGAGTTTCGGCGCGAAAAAATAAAGAGGGCGGGTCCTATGCAAATTACGCTTTTAGTCATTTATGAAACATGAGAACCAATCAAGAGATCCAGAATGGGTGATCTCCATTCTCTTTTGAAGGGGTGTCTTGGTGAACACTGAAACGAGGGACAATATTGCATTTTGTTTTGCAACACTGAGTATTGCAATAGCACCAATCTTGTTTTGAAACAAGTTTCCAAGGCCAAAATTAAAAATAATTTCGCAAAGTGGAAAAGGACACAGAAAGTAAGTTGAGCGTCTTGTTTCGAAATGGTGTCTACCTCGTGGATTTGGCAGGTACGATAACGTTGACTGACCGACTGAACTCTACACCCCTACTTCTTTTCATTCATTATCTGCTCAACAGTACGGTCGCGTGGGGTCGCGTCGAAATGTTTTACGTTCCTCGATTTCAAAATTGTAGTGAATATTTTCACGTAGCATTTTATCTTTAGACCCAGCTGTAAATTTGAATGCATAGAAACCAAGAAATACCAGTTATTAAACAGGTGTTTGTAAAGTCGAGTATCAAAGTTGTGACTGAAAAAGTCCACACTGCACGAGTTTGTTTCATGAACGGGGTAACACCGATACGCGTACGATAGTGTGTCACCTGTAAAAAATTACAACCGTATGGTTTCTGCTACTACGTTTCATTCATGAATTACACGTTGAAGCGAACACGTGTTGTTACGGCGTTACGACGTTCGCATCGGACCACGAATATATGTGAACTACTGAACGGATGAAAGACAGCAAATGCGCACTACTCTTTCTTTTCTGCTTGTCAAATGTATATATATATATATATTCTTTATTTTTGCCCTATTCTGCAGATGAGGTCATCGAGGTGTACTATGAAATATTTCGGCTTGTGATATCACGTACTGACCGTACTGCAACATTTGCGGCCTCTCTCGTTTGGGACTACATCTACACTATTTTTTTTTCAGAGAGAATAAATATACACCAGACTACTCCTTATTTTAAAATCGTGGCGTTACATAGTATGTTCTCCACGCTCACATAAAGTTAACACTTGTTTCGTTGCCTTGATCCCATTTCTAACTGAATAGTGTTTTGTGCGTACACATGTACACACCTTTATTTGTATTGAACTACTCTCAGTGGGTCAACCTGACGGAAATACAACGGAAGCGGTTTATCCATAAAGCGTTTGCTGTATATCTGTGGTCATATGCAAAGATTAGAAAAGTTCAAACAAACTTTTTTTTTTTAAATAAACATATAAAAAAAAAATATTTACAAAACAGTTTCGGCTGTTGTTGAAAACCATTTCAGTGATAAGTATAAGTGGTTCGAGGAATCATTTATTCTCTTTCGTTTCGAAACGGATGTGTAATGTACCTCGTTCCGAAACTAGCGCACTGTTTTCATTTCGAATGCTTTTAAGGTACATATCCCCCTAACGAGTACGGTTACAGTGCTTGCAGACGAAACATGTCCCGCGCTAGTAGCCTGTAGGGTAACAGTGGCCGGCTGACGACGAAAGTTCATCCCATTCACACTGTCTGCTCTGGTCTGTACATGTGTATAGGTCGTGACACGGATACAACAGAACTCAGTGTGAATATTCACATTATACCCCTAATGAGGAAAACGGAAACTGGGTTATTACGTTTAAGAGAACCGAGTTATCTACTATAAACAAACTTTTGGAGACTTCGACATTCCAAGGATGACTATAATACCATGGAAACTGCAACAGGGACGCTGAAATTTGTGGTCACGCGCTCCTTCGCTTGTTCGATAGCATGCGTAGCATAATAAGTAGAACCTCGACCCAATGAACTGTGCGATAGAAAAAAAGGACTGTTACAGTGATTGTCATGGGTCAATACATTGACGATTTGACGAATTGAAACCGCGAAAAATTTGAAAAAAAGGGCCCTGTGTGCAAAAGAAGAAATATAACCCCCGGTTTTATCTGTACTAATGCGACATAGCAGAAGTAGTATAAAGGACCACCGTGTGTAGGTGTTAGCTTACTATCTACATGTAATTAGGTGTTGTCATACGTATCATCAATTGGGGAGGGGGGTCTATGTAATAATTGCTATACTTTCACAATGTTTGTGTCCACGATAGTTTTTTTCATACTGTGGTTTTTCATAGGAAACCAGTATCACATTACGTCTCAAGTCTCAGAAGTGGTCTGAGCTCAACGTGTGACAGTATACTTATTCAATTGACTCAGCTTAGTGCGAAAATCGTCACTTTACCAAACCACGTGATGTCATTTCTAAAACCGCAATTTAAAAATGTGTAAGTTCAGACGTGTACTATCTTTGCCGTGGGAAAATTATGTTAGCTGGTTTTTCATTTTTTTTGCGGGCGCTCTTTCCGATGATTTTCCCGCGGTTATTCGTACTAATTATACAAGTTTACGCCCACATACACCTAAAAATGTAGGATACGTTTCACACCGACTGATATACGTTCATCTGCCACTGGAATTTAGCCTGCGCAGGAAACCTATAACGAACAGCACCCGAATACAATATACATACTTGCTGTAGCCTTGACTAGTTGTTAAAGTCAGTCGGTAAACGTTGCCATCGTAACAACGGGTGGGATTGATGAATATTAAAAATATTTCCCATTTTTTACATTTATATAAAGAGTAAACATTTTATTTTATTTTAATTACAATCCTAGACCGTAATAACAATGGAATTCTTTTTAAATTCCTTTATAAAGACTTGAGCATGTCTTGCAGAGACGAAAACTGCGTAAGAATTTGCCACTGGGATACCGTTACACGCGTGGATGAGTATGTCGTGCTATGATGTCGGAATTTTTTTATGTGAAAATTAATTTCTTTTTTTTTCTGTATATGTAGTGCTACAGTTGGCAAGCACAGTTGTCTTTGTGCATGAAATTACAACAAGATTGTCATGGCAGACGTTCATAATCGCAGAATTTCGTTTCAGTCACCATTCACGAAAATTGAAGAACGGTGAACATGTCAGTGCCTCGTGTGCTGTTCCAACATCAAAAATAACATGGGCAGATGTACACATTTCTTTCTCCAATTGCGTAATTTTTGATTAATTGTAGCATGATCATCAATTATCACGCTTTCTCCGATTGTTTATTTTTTTCCAAGTTGTACGTGTACCCCCGTTGTTCTTGTTTCCGTTCCCTTATCATTGGTCATCGCTGTACCAGTTCTATTTTAGGACTTCACGCATGTAGACACGTGTGTACTTTTTACGAAGACGCAAGGCTGGTCGTCTGTATAAACAAAAGTGATACAACGTACCAAATGTTACCCTCTTTTTAAAGACCGTTCGGTGGTGGAACCCTTTGTTTAGAATTGAATTACTTCATATGTATCCTTTTTGCAGTTTATCGGTCTGTCTGTCCGTCTATCTGTTTGTCCGTCCGCCCGTCTCTCTCTCTCTGTGTTTGTTTGTTTGTTTGTTTGTGTGTGTGTGTTTGTTTGTTTGTTTTTATTAGTTTCTCAGTTTGTTTGTGTGCGTTAGTTTGTATGTTAATGTTTTTATATACTACGGTTTTGTAGGTCAATCCGTCTGTATGTCAGTTTCTTTGAATGTCTATTATCGTTTTGATGTGAATGTCTCTCTCTCCACATGTTTCCATTCATGCCGCACTGTACATGTTTGAACATGTCAAAAGTTCCATCTTTCTTTACACGCCAACAATTTGAAGTATGCATTGACAAAAAACTATGTCAATCGTCATACAAAACACACTTTGTAACAAATAGAAGTGGTACTTTTGCCACTAAACGTATATAACCAAAATTAGTTACTATGGCATCGTTCAAATTGAAGAATCTCTCCAACAACTCCACCCACCCCTCTCAAAACTGATATACACGACCCAGTTTTCTTGTAAATATACATTCTGAAATCGGATAAATAAATTGATAAACTAATGATAAATGAATACACAACTCGGGCACTTCAAATGAATAGATAGATAGATAGATAGATAGATAGATAGATAGATAGATAGATAGATAGATAGATAGATAGATAGATAGATAGATAGATAGATAGATAGATAGATAGATAGATAGATAGATAGATAGATAGATAGATAGATAGATAGATAGATAGATAGATAGATAGATAGATAGATAGATAGATAGATAGATAGATAGATAGATAGATAGATAAAGATGCGTAGAACTCGCGCAAAGGTGATTGCATAGTTCAATAACCAGTGAATATTAACCGCTACATAGATGAACATTAGATTCCAGATGAAAAAATAGAAAAAAAAATGTTTCATTTTATCTTCTTCTTTTTTTTTTTACTTTAATCGGATTTAATGATATACTACCATTATACGTGTGTGGCGGTGAGATTAAAGGAAAAGAAATAGCTATGCCCTGGATGGAATCCCATATATCGATTTCAAAACGTCTAGTAGTACATAACGTTGATTCCTGAACGAAATGCAAGGTGGGAAAATTAGGTATATTATTTCTTTATAAAATGAAGATGAAGCACACCTCATGTCTAGCCCAGTTATTAACTGTTATGTTTGTTTTTATCTCTCCACGTGTAATACAGACTCGAAATACAGGCCGATCCGAATCTTAGAATCGGATTGCAAACTCGACCCATGGGGAAACAAAATGCCTTCGCTACACGAATCAATGAACAATTGACTCATTAGATTTGATTGTGCTTCCAGGAACTATTCTGGGTTGTTTCATCCCACTAATTACAATGTTGAAATTTGTTACTGTAGTATAGCGTAATTTACAACCAAGTTGGAAACCACATATGTATATATTGAATAGGTACATGTACACTCAATGCACCCGTTTCACCCAGGTAACAAAGCATACAAGGCTGTTTTAATTGTTTTTTACTCATTATAATATCAATACACACACAATGAATACACCAAGTACATTGTCTTGCTGGGGCTTGGCAATTAAATCCGAGTAATTAGCACACTATACCGTTGTATGTTGGTATTTCTTTTATTTCTTTAGATGCTAAAACAGAATAATTAATTACAAAAGGAAAAAAAACACTCGACGACAGACAATCGTTAGAGTGTTTGTTACCTGATGTGATACTAGTATGATGTGATCGAGACTTAAGACACAAAACGACTGTAACAACAAAATTAGGTCTCTCCTCTTTGAAGGATAGGCCAGAACGAAAACAATTTATATCGTATGTGTGATACCAGAATGGACAGCACAGTATCGGTTTGAAGCAATTGCGACCAAGTCACATAAAACGCGAGCATTAATTATACCTAGTACCTCGAACAAAGTGATTCTCTACAGAAAAAGCGACTCAAATGCAAATAATTGATGCGTTGAGCTACTCCACGCCCGCACGTACGTACGTATGTATGTACATACATACATACATACATACATACATACATACATACATACATACATACTACCAGACAAACATGTGCACATACACAACTTTTCAGTCATCTTGCCGAGTAAACTTTGTCGATATCTTCTATCCAGGTTTGGTGAAATTAAACTTTGATCAATATTTATTGTTGTAGCTCTAATTAGTACATGTAATTTGTCTCTACGCTTCACAGGCATGGCAGCACTTCACCCGATTAACACGTGCACTCAAATTAGAAAATTCTTACACAAACTACAACTTGTAAACATAACGACGTTACTGAATTAATAAACACTATTTCTATGAATTCAGTTCAGAATCTAATTTTAAAATGTCAAAAAATTGTTTTTGGTTAAATGAACTTATCCCACAATTTTGGCGGGAAAAAAGTTGACGATTGTTCATTTGTAAATTGTAGTTGCAATCTGATTAAAATCTGATCTGTTGTAAAGCGGCTAGTACATAGTAGCGGCTAATTGAGATACATTGTATCAAAAGTTGTCTAATTCAGAAAATTGAGCTTGTTTCTTGCGCGTCATGCATGCGGGTGACGCCAACAGGATATTACTAGGGGATGCAGTCTGTAAACTTTACAGTTAATGTTTACTCTAATTTTATGCTGAAGATGAAATATTCTTTTATTAACTAAAGATTGTTTGAACTTCTGAAACGTGAATTACGTTTAGTAATTTATATACCTCTTGCTAGGAATTCATATATGATATAAAACTGACAAAATAACGTACTCCCAGTAATTTATTGAGTACAATGAATTTGAAAAAGTACACCAAAGGCGGGTTACCAGGATGCTATTCAACCATCTTAAATCACAAAGTGTCACTGCTAGTACAAAGTTAGCTAACTGGCTTGAAAATGCCATTCACCAGAACTAAATCTGTCCAGCCTGTATGTCGGAACGTCAAGTTCCGAGTCTGGGCTTTGGAACAAAGGCTTGCATAGGTCAGCAATTGGTGTGATACTGGGTAAACTGAATATGCGGGAGTTCGGTTACAGTTTATCGAGCTTTTCGAGGTTTGCCTAAGCTATGAAACGAACTAGAAGATTACTCACAGGAAGCCCAGGAACCATGCTACAAACAAACAAACAAACATGCAAGCAAAATACACAAACAAGCAAACAGCAAATAAATAAACAAACAAACATACGCATGGAAGTAATAATATATTGTTTTATACTCGTCCATACAAAAAAAGTCACGCCCCTTGTGTGTTTTTGTAATGGATGGGTAAAAATTACCATGCATATGTTTGTTGTTTTATTTGTTTGTTTGTTTGTTTGTTTGGTTGTTTGTTTGTTTGCTTGTGCATTTGCTTGTTTGTTTATATGTTTGTTCGTTTGTTTGTTTGTGTTTGTTTGGTTGGTTGGTTGGTTGGTTGGTTGGTTGGTTGGTTGCCTGTTTGTTTGTTTGTTTGTTTGTTTGTTTGTTTGTTTGTTTGTTTGTTTGTTTGTAACATGGTTCCAGGCCTCCCTGTGGTTTCGTGTCGAGATAGACACCATGAAGATAATGCACAAACATCACTTACACAGTGTCAACTCTTCCTTTTAGTTAATCACATCAACAGTAACAGCATGCACACTACTACAATTACAATAGACATGAAGTATAATGAAGTTCAAACACAATCCATGGTCAGCAGCCAACTGAACTGTTTCTTTTATGTATGCAGTTACTGTTTATACCATTAACTAAATAAAGAGTCCACTTTGTGTCACTGTCACGGTGTTTGTAATGTGTGTGTGTGTGTGTGTGTGTGTGTGTGTGTGTGTTTGTAATGTGTGTGTGTGTGTGTGTGTGTTATCTTTTTTGTGTGTCTATCTTTAAAGGAAACCTTATGACAATGCTCAGTAATATTGATAGTTCCGTTTTAACAGTTTGGGCAAGATTCTCCGAAACTAACTATAATTTGCATAATGCCGTAATTACTCTGCCTTTGTTTCGCACCTTTGTTTTAACGTTACCATCTGATTAAGATATATCACTACCCGTATCTTTGTATTCGTTCGGGACCCAATTTGGCCTTTACCTTGTCCTTTCCGAAGTTTATTTCCCCTTTATTTTACTCCCTTTAATCGTTTCACTCAAAGAATGATTAATCTTAGTTAACAGAAAGTAATATTGTGATGTCAAGCCAAATATAGCTGATTTCATCAAGTTATTTGTCAAGTTTTGAGACAATGTCGATTTTTGTTGCGTTTAAATACCATACCCAGTATCACAGGAATTGCTGAATTGTATTAGTATTAGCAAAAGGTGGGCCTCGGGGTGGATATATCTCTAATTATAACCTGTACACCTTTTCATTGATTTTTATAAATTGTCACCTATCTGACCGTCTATACAATGGAGTGTAACTGACCACATATCTTTTAGCTTGAAATATCATCGACAAAGACTCGCGAACAATTGGTTAGTTTGTACGACGTCCTAAGACGGCCGCATTGGAATGCGCCATTAATAAATAACGAAGCCCTTTCATTAGAAGTTGTCTGGTCTTTTAAAAAAGAAAAAGGGCCACCTCAATGGCCAAGCCAAGCCGGACAGACGGTGATTGTAATTTAAATATAACTGTACCAGCTTGAACAAAAATCAACCCTACGTAACAAATGCTTATACAACGCCTTTTTGAAGACAATACTGGGAGCAATAAGTAGAAAATTAAACAAAGGCATGCCCCGATGCTGTAAACCACGGATCAGCCGTCGATATTTAAGCCAACCGGGTGGTCGCAGCTTCATTTATTTTCGTATATCCAGCAAATGTTAGCCTATCTGTAGATTTGAACCACTATATGGCTACTACCATATTCCGCTATCGTATCTGACATTTTTATTTTTTTTGAATTTTCGCTATTGTTGAGAACGGAACGAAAATTCAAAAAAAAAATCAAAGGATAGCGGAAAGTCGGTTGTAGCGATAGAGTGGTTCAAGTCTTCAGGTCGGTTAAATAAATGTAAGACAAAATGGAAATATGAGTGAACGAGGAGGTGGGGGGGGGGGTCATCTTCAATGTGTCGTACTTGTTACTAGTAGTGGGACATTGAAGCTAAGTATGCTCTATTGGCATTTTGCCACTGAGTAGAACAGGGAAGTTATAGTACGATAAACTGTACATACATTCCTAAATACGAACAGGGCGTGTCACATTGTGTTAAATTTGAACCAGTTCACTGGGCATAGCTCATGATTGTCAACATGGTCACTGTAATACAATTGTTACCAACATTGCATTTCTCAGTAATTTTTGGTACCTTTCAAATTGTGCGTAGTCAGCATGACTGAACTACAGGACAAATGATAATGGAAGTTGACCCCGTTTACTCACTTTACATAATACTGTATAATATTCACCATCACGACACTCAGTAAAAATAAACGTACAAATTAACATTTCGTGGTTATTCGCATAGTGTATAATATATGTGTATACCCGTAAGTGTTGAAACGATACGTGTAGTTGTCAAATTGTCCTTGCAAAATTTGGAACCGTGATGAAGTCCCAAATTGTAAGATGAACAGAAAAGAATTTTAGTCCTTTTTTCTTTCAAAAGTGTGCTAAAGTATAGCCCAGCCTAGTACTTTATAGCGCTGGTGGAGATTATTTAGTTGAAATCCTCCAGCGCGAAGTTCTGAGCTAGCTAAAGTACAAAGAAGTTGAATTTGATTCTTTAACCGACTGCTAACTTTGTCAATTTTCCTTTTATGGGGAGAATTGAGAATTGACAAAGTTAGCAGGTCAGCGAACGGGTCAAATTCGAGTTGTTCAGAATACAACTGTTTATCTTTCTCAGAAAGCGCTTGGAAGTGAAGGCAATAAATTACAGTCACCATAAATATTCATTCAGTTACATCATTACATCAGCTGTTTCTTTCTCTCCTTTTTCTCTTGATTATTAAGGTTGTCACAATTAAAGTTCACATTCTCTATTCATTCTTACAATTAAAGTCCATTGTTTCAATTTGTAATTAGCATTTACAGTTAGTAACATGTGTTGCGCATTGAAGTACAAAACTTAAATGAGAGAGAGAGAGAGAGAGAGAGAGAGAGAGAGAGAGAGAGAGAGAGAGAGAGAGAGAGAGAGAGAGAGAGAGAGAGAGAGAGAGAGAGAGAGAGAGAGAGAGAGAGAGAGAGAGAGAGCGCGCAATCAGGTTTCATGTGTAAAATATACATTGTATTTATCTTGTCAGTTTGTGTTTTGTTCTTTTATTGAAAAAATCTACGGAATTGACAGTATATTTTTAAAACAGTTTTGGACTTTCCTATGACAGTTGGCCATACACCCTCAAACTACGTTACCAGAGGTCTATGATGTGGCACAGTGTTTGACACCGTTCACAAATATGGAAAGTGAGCTGGTTTACCTCGTAAGCCTACTAGGTCAAACGCCCTTTTGAAAGTCATTTGCAAAAGTTCAAGTGACGTCACACAATTTTCAGTGTTCATTCCGCTGGTACATGGTACGTTTAGAGAATCTCAAAACGAAGGCGTTGGCAGTGACAATGGGTGTATACAACAGTCATACCAAAATATTATTCAATTCTTTGTTGTGATTTGTGGAATCGCCGTCGTCATTTACGTTGCCAGCGAGTCTAGAATATATTCCCACTGAATATAAAGCAGAACATCATTGAGGAATGGTCCCACGTTCACCTGTAACTGTGTAGTACTTTATTGCGGGCGGGCTTTAGTACTAAAGACTTGGTTTGTGGAGCTCTGCCGATCCCCGGCGACCAATAATATCCTGTAACGTATAGATAAGCCCACAACATGCTTGTTATTTGGTTTCACTTTTGATTCGTGACTTTACGTCTGTTTTGGAGCTTTTCCTTTTCGTCTACCTGTCAGCGTATCTTACTATATTTGAGTTCTATTTCATCGACTTTTATCATTTTTGAGTGATAATATAGAGAGGTGTTTGAAGGCCTCAATGAAAAAAAAACTCTTAAATAAATTAGATCAAGCAATATTTCAGCTATTTTCCCTCAATTTCTGATTTGAAAAACAATCAGAACTTTAACTAAAAACATACTAGTAATTCTTCAGTTCTAGCCGGATTACATGTCCACTAATTAAATAGCTGTGGGCACTTTGTACACATGATTGATGTCACTTTGTAAACAAACCGAAAAGTAAATACGTCACGTGTTTGTCAACAAACTATAAATCTGTACACCGTCTGGAAAAACCTCTGGCTTGCATTTAGAATGTATCTCTTGGCAATAATCCACACTTTATGCAGTACAATAACAGGAAGTCATATTTCGAATAAAGTCCCAATATAAATCTAGTTTTATTTGCAGCTACTCGCGTTTTTGGTTGTTGTGTTGTTGTTTTTTGCATGATCACTTGTGTTCACTTCAAGGGCGATGCTAACATCGGAGATAAATATACGTTTCTAATTTTGTCTTTTAAATAATCATTCCTTCTTCAAGTTTGGTGTTATTTTACACGAATGGTGTCGGGGAAACGAAAGTGAGTTTCCGCAAGTGAATGACAATAATGACTCATTCGGTAGGTATTCCATTTATATTATGTTATAAAGCCGGTGATCTATGGACTGTTTAAAACAGCGAGAAATCGTGTCATGTCAGTTAGGGTCAACTGAGTCATCTGACAGACGTAACAGCTACTATAGTATTACGAAAACTGGTTTGAAGTGCTGTAACTGCAAAGAACGGTTGCAAATTTATATTTTATACTTATGTGCATACTATTGTACTGTAGTTCAGAGGGACTGTCACCGTACATGTATGTTTTGCTTACTTGGCATAAACGTTCGCCAAAATATACCACCTATAGAGCAGGTTGTGAACAAATTTATCGATTTCTGAAATAATCCGCCAGAACGCGATCAATAGGTAGTTCCCGGCTTCATACATGCGGATTAAATGGCACAGCTGTGGTAAGCATATCAACTATATTGACTATACAGTTTGCATCATTCGTCAACGCGCTGCCAACATGGGAAAAAAACTTACATTTATGCATCATTAATTTAAACCCATTATTCAAGTAGTGTCATATACTATACTGCCCGGGGTCGAAAAAAAAATCAACGAAGAAAGACAGATGACCTTCAAAGGAATGTTGGTTATTTGGTTCCCATAGTGACGTCCGCGTCTTTCCGAAACATTTTCCCATGGTGGACGGACGACAGGTACCACCACTTGTTCACGTTTTTCTTTGGGGTGGTTACCGAAGAAAGAGGAGCTAGTGGCGGGAAAAAAGTTATTCATTGCAGCAGTGAATGAACTGAAAGAAATCTTTTGTGGTGAACCTTAACGTGTATGAATGGATGGTGTTGAGGGGTTCGTTTTACACTGGTATCCCACGCTATACACATATATGCTAGGCTGACCATTCAGAATTAAACCTCTTCGCATTGACAAGTTGTCTATACTGTTGACTTTATGAATGCATTGAATCCCTATACAAACTTGAACAAGAACAAATTTTACAAAGAAAGTATTTATTGGATGGGAACGCCCAAGTCAACGCAATGCTCGAGAACATTTTTTAAAAATTAATTCTCCCGTTTTACCTCCAACCGTGTAAGTATATGAAAACGAGTGCTGATATTGCCGGCGGCAGAACGAGTGAAAATTTGTCAAAGCCCGTGGTACGTTGGCATGCATGACCCATACTTTGAGGTGTGCAAGAGTTGTACCATTGCCGATGGTACGCTGTTCAGACTAAAATAACATGAACTTATTGCAATGAAGTGTACCCTGATATCAGACAGGCGAGAAAGGTCACCGTAACCTACAGAAATACGATTTCGCAATATGCATGACACTGTTGTAGTCTGGGTGACCGGCATCGGATGATGTCAAGCTCATTATCTCCGTAGCTAATATTTGCATAAAAATAGTTCCGCTGTATGCCTACAAAACTGGTAGTGGTTCAAATTTTAGACTTGTGTTGAAAATGCACGTTTTGTACAAACTAACATTAATTTTTTAAACAAATGACAAATGTACATTTACAAAGACTTGCAAAAAATTGCAAAATTGAGAGAAATTGTGAGATTTTTTTTAAATTTGTGATGATTCGACAGTTGTAGTTGTCCGTTCGCTCACTACACTCAACGCCGAATGAAGCAGACATTTTGGCATAGTGCCAAGATATTGAGCAATATATCCGACCATGACCTATATCGGATGACAAATCTGAAAATATCGTTATGAATTGTACCGAAGTGTTCCACTAGCAGACGTTCGTCTGGTATTTCTTCCAGTTCATTTAGTATTCGGTTTAATCTCTGATCCAATTTTAAGCCAATTTAGCAACCGGTTATTTGTATTGACCCAGACTATAAATGGCATCTCTTTATGCTACTGAATGGTGTCAGTGACTCAAGAATCTGTAGTGTGAAGTCTTGTGACATGACATGTTTGACATACTATTTTAAACCTAGAGCAACGACCGAATCAATGTCCATGAAAAGGAAAACAGAAAACGACAGGAGAAGAGTTAGTTAGCGATAAGCTATTACCGAGTATTTTTTTATACTTTTTTCTTGTAGATTCATGTATTAATCTCATTTTTTGAAAAAATTATTGCGCAATGAAGGGGCTAGTATGGTGTTCTGGTATGCGACTATCAGTTCTTTTTCAATACATATCCCCTGTCTCGTTTTAGATGTGTGGGGGTCGGGTCGGGTATCTTCCGTAAGTCAAGTCCTGGCAACAACTAACACTTGTTGAATGGAAATTTCCAAGACCGCTACAACCAGTAGGTCGGTCAAACTCTCGTTCAGTTCTCACCTTCCCAATCAAAGAAGGTACTTGAATGTGTAGTGGAACGAGAACAAACAGTGTATCTTACGATTTGCATACTTTGTATGGTGTGATGTGACAACTGCATTGAATTCACAAAACGATTGTGAGTGATATCGTATACAATGTTTGATTGGTTAATCATCTTACGATATGTTCAACCTACGCCCTACCAGGGCCACAACCTCTCCTCGCGCCTTTTATCACTTTATCTTGACCTGATTGTGACCGCGAACGATACATGCACCTGAAATTCAGACACATTGGCACATTTTCCGCCCTTTGCACCCTTGGCATGTAAGTGTCTATACTTCGTTAAAAAGTCGCCGCAGTCGACAAAATCGCCATGCAAAATAAAGTTTGCATTTCCGGAAATATCGCTGTGCATAATATTAACGAAAGTGGTCTTAGTCAGGAACCTGTAAAATAGGCGAGGGGAGGAGGGGACTTGTCTCTGAGTTAGCTGGGTTTTTTTTCAGGATAAGTCTTTGGCAATATATTTTGGCGGGCCCATTGTATCATTAATCTAGAAATAGCTATTTAGCTATTTGCGTACAATATATACCACCATTCATTGACAAGAATGATGCGGGTACAGGTGTAAAGGTTTTTACTGAAATATTCCATCAGTATGATACCGGAACACCCGTATCAGTCACAGAGGTAATGTGACGCAATACCCCGTGACGTCAGCAAGGTGTTTGCTATTCTACCAAGGAGGCTTTAGCGGCATGTACAAACGATATCCAAGTGTAGACACACGATATCGAAGTATACAAGAGTAGCTAGATGGCTTCTGATAATTCTGTAGAGATAAATAACACCCATGTTGGGCGATGGAGGGATAGATACGTTGCATACCTTACTTCTGTATTGATATGCTAAATCTTCGACAACTGACACTGCGTTCCAAACTACGAAACAATGCAGTAATGAAACCCTTCTCTTGTGCACGAATAAGAGAAAGAATAGGACATAAGGATGACAAAGCCACCATGGATATGGTTGTCAGGACAACCAAGTTATTGATGCGGCATACAATACATCAACGGTCTGCCTTCGGCGCTTGATTGAGCCGATATAACAACTTACAAATCTGCCGGCTTCCGGTATGTGTTGTCAGATGATTGGTTGCTTCCGTCGCTACGTAGGA
>NC_135562.1:8365133-8390133 GCF_964340395.1 Glandiceps talaboti
TATGCATAGGGGCTACCTAGTTTGGAATCTATACTTAGTATGAATCTGTTTGTTGGTGTCCCCCTCCCCCCTGACTCTCTCAGGCTTCTCTGGAAGTGACTGTGTCTTTCTGACAAACGCTCTCTCTCTCTCTCTCTCTCTCTCTCTCTCTCTCTCTCTCTCTCTCTCTCTCTCTCTCTCTCTCTCTCTCTCGATTTACAATTATGAATCTGATTTACAATCTGAAGAACAGGACAACATAGTTTCAAAACTATGCAGAATCGAAAATTTGGTGAGCAAATGATAAAACCAATGGTCACACAACGGTCTAGAGTCAGAGTCAGAGACAGAGACAGACAGACAGACAGACAGACAGACAGAGACAGGGACAGAGAGAGATGACGCAATAATAATACCTTTTTGAGCATATCAGAAACTGACATTCTACCACGTCATTACCTCTCCAGTAGCAATGGCATTTTAGACAACAGTAATTGACAAAACCATAAGCGTCAAAATTTGAGATAAAAAGTGGCATATCTAAACATATTAAATAAAAATTAATCTCCGACAATTTTTCATTGCCAAGTATTGACGATTAATGTCAGAATCACGATATCACAGTAATCCCAAAACCAAGGAAATGAAACTTTTTAAAAGGGATCATTCAGTTACGCAACTTTTCGGTAAAAAAAATATCCCAGTATATTTCATACTAAAACACACGGTGGTGTTTATAGGAACGTGTGTCGGCAAAAATGGTAATATTCAAATGACTCACGTGACACTTTGCGAACATTCACCATGGCAACAATCTAAGACGCCATTCATAATAGAAGTTTGATAGGTTTCATTGAGATGATAACGTGTTAAAAGTTTGTTTGTTGATTGAATTGATATCTCTTTGCTACACATGTTTAGGTGTGTGTGACATTTCCCACGCGATGGCCATGAAAGTTTTGATAAGCCCCGGTCACACTTACAGTGTGAACAAAAGTAAATACTACGGGGATGTTTGTAAGTTAGGAAGATAAACCTTGAAAAGTGCGGTTTTGCTGTCAACCTCTCACCGGCATCTCCGATTATCTGTGCTCAATGTTTGAGAAACATTTCCCCCGCATTTGGCACCACCGGCCGGCTGAGACCACCTCGGACTCCATTAACATGCATCCGGAAAATTTATACAGAAATACAAATCAAATACCCATGAGCATAAAGAGGATGGAGGGAAGCAAAATAAAAAACAAGTGCTATATAATGATTAGTTTTGTAAAAGATATAACTGGGTATAGTTTTGAATGGTCACTTGTGTTTGTTAACTCCGTGAGTCATAGACTCGAGTGACACAACTCAAATATGTTTAAGAAACTTGATAAACTAAGTTTCCTGTTCGGCAAAGGAAAGACACTTTATAAAATTTCTTAAACAAATTTGTAATTTCACGCTTATCACCGACCACTTCCACTATAAGTCACATTGCTTGCACATGCACTTGAAAAAACGTCGAAAATGAGAAATAAACAAAGTCAAATTTTTAAATAGAATATTTAACTATGCAAACGATATTACCATACATGTTTGTATTTCTTTTGGAAAGATATTTGTCCCCAACACTGAGTATTTACAAGATCAAATTGATATCATCGACAATTTCGGAAAGAGAAAGTAATAGTTTTTCCTACAACGTCGAGGTAAAAAATAGATAAAAGACTTGTACGTGTATATGATCATCAATCGGTCAAGTTTGTGTACCTCGAATTTGTAAAGCGAGTTTGCAACATTCCTATTCTAGAATAGCGGAAAAAAGTTTATCGTCTGCCAGAGATTCTCATCAACTTCACCTCCATTATACATTGTACGTTCTATTTTTTTAAAATTAATACTATATAAATGATTTCCTCACATTCGTTTAAGAAATTTCAAATAGGTAAGTAGGTTATCTCAGGCTTTCGCGCGAACACCAATACTTGGCGGAAAATCTAGTACTGTGTTCCAAAATGATGTACGATTTTTTTTTCTTACTTGTCTGTGGATTTAGGCATTTACATTGTATAAGTACATGCGGACGAAAATGACAATGGTTGATATACGACTGAGTCGTCACTGCATACCCTCCAAACGGTACGCAAACAGTGCAACTAGAACGACCTTGAATATTAGGGATGACCTTGAAACTAAATCACAATTTGACAACAACGTGACCACTGTTCCGTAACCACCAATACGGATGGAGTAATACATGTAACGAAAGTTCTTTTAAATAGAGATGTGTAACTAAACATTATAACATGATATAAAGCAAAAGTAAAACTATCGTACATGCACACAATAGGCTACAGAATCTAGACAGAATACAGAACAGCTGAAAATAGTACTATGATAGCTATTTTGGGACATTTGACATGGATACCATACCAGTATATAGTATTGTTCTAATTTCTACATTATGTATGTATGTATGTATGTATGTATGTATGTATGTATGTATGTATGTATGTATGTATGTATGTATGTATGTATGAGTATGTATGCATGCGTACGTGCGTGCGTGCGTGCGCGCGTGTGTGTGTGTGTATGTATGTATGTATGTATGTATGTATGTATGTATGTATGTATGTATGTATAAATGTATGTATGTATGTGTGTATGTATGTATGTATGTATGTAGTTTGGTTCTTTCGTTACTTTCTTGTCCCACTTTCTCTGATTATATGCTATAACACGTCTTTTATCAAATTAACGCAGAGCAAGTTTAAACAAACCACTACAAGTTTGTTCTGAATCTGTGTCGTACTCTAACTTGGGGCAAGCGCCTCTAATTCGGTCATTCGTGTCCTGAGGCGGTAAACCAACTAGGCAAGGCCGAATCTCACGTCGTCGCCACACTGACAGTGCAATGCAATCTATTAAACTTTGACCAGGGGGTGACCAGGGGCCTGAGTTCACCCTACTAATAATTTATATATATCATACTAAGTACTAAACCTGAAATTCTTCGACTTTTGAGACCGGTTCAAATGTCGTCCCGTCTTACGCAGCTAATATGGAATGTCAGTTTCCCGCCAAAACGTTAATAGCCTATTTTATCATCGAAGCGATAACGGAGCAATGAATGAGTTTAGTTGATAATTTACTGTTTTATAGTATGGACATTACAGAGTTATTCACCTCATTTCAACCACTTGACACCCTTAAAAATGACACTGGATTTTATGTCGATCTTTGGAGACTGAAAATCAGCCAGGCGTTTAATAGTTTCATTAAAAAAACGTAACCCAGCCCTCTGAAAACTGTTTCAATTCCTGTTACTGTACCATAACCTACAACGACCTTTGGAAATAAAGCAAATCTCTAGTTTAACTTTCGGGTAATACGGAGATCATCTTTATCATGTACTTCACTGAATGGACATTCAACTTCACCAATACTTGGCTGAATCTAGCTATAAATGGATGATGTATTATATGTCACTTAATAGCACTCGGCCATGACGTGCGAATGTCGCAGTGCCAAGTTTCCCACTCGTTGTAAAATCGTTTTGACTTCCTTCTATCACGGTTTTAGAAACTTGTTTTTACTTTTACAGCAATATATGTGTTTCTTCTCTACATATCAAGTTCTTTAAGTCATCACATCCTCATTTTCTTACTATTCTAGCCCCCAGGCAATAGTAACCATGGTAACGATGAGGGCATTGCCCGATTTTGACGCCACTAGATGCTAGGTTGTGTATGGTGGGTGTAACCATGCCGACACGTTGTGTTGCACTGTATAATGTAAGTTTGCTTTCTATGGAATTTGTGACAAGTATTGTAAATCTATGAAGAGGTGTGCCAGTAAGGAGAATGGGGAGGGGGGTTGAAAGAGGGAGGGGAAGGAGGAGGGGAAGGACGACGCCGGAAAAGAATGAAGATTGAAGAGAAAATTAAAAATAACAGAAAACAGTCCAACAATTGATGGTGTGCATCAATATGCCACAACCGCATCGTTAAAATATATCACTACGTTGTACTGTACTGTACTATACTGTACTATACTGTACTGTACTGTACTGTATTGTATTGTACTGTACTGTACTGTACTGTATTGTACTGTACTGTACTGTACTGTACTGTACTATACTATACTGTACTGTACTGTACTGTACTGTACTGTACTGTTCTGTACTGGTACTGTGCACTGTGGTGTACTGTACTATACTATACTATACTGTACAGTACAATACTATACTGTTCTGTGCTGTTCTGGTACTCGTGTGTACTGCACTGTACTGTACTGTACTGTACTGTACTGTACTGTACTGTACTGTACTGTACTGTACTGTACTGTAATGCAGTGCACCGTACTGGTACTGTACTGTACTGTACTGTACTGTACTATACTATAATGTACTGTACTGTACTCTACTGTACTGTACTTTACTATACTGTTCTGTGCTGAGCTGTACTGTACTATACTATACTGTACTGTACTGTACTGTACTGTGCTATACTGTACTGTACTGTACTGTACTATATTGTACTGTATTGCACATGTACTGTACTGTACTGTATATGACTGCGATACAGTGGGTGTGAGTAATTACACATACCCCTTACCCCTCACAGTTCTTTCCATTACCCCCCCCCCCTCCTCACTGCATCATTTCTTATATATATCGCTAAATAGAACCAAACCAGTTTACGGTGACTATTCAGTATCGTAAGTTTGTTTATCTGGGTCGAGGTGCTTGAATGAAACCCCGATAATCCAACAGACGCTAACAATTCGTAGAATTCACACACAAAGAGTTCCGGACTTCGAAGAATATAATACATAGTTGCTGCAATGTGAGGCTTGATGCAGGCGATAGCAATCTAACCTTTGACCCACAATATGAACCCCCATTAATCATAATCAAGTCAGAGGGAAGTACGCGTGAAAGCTAGCCTTATGAATAGTTTTGAAATTATTACATGCTGTTTTTATAATTCTCAAATAATAAATAATAATCTCTGACCATAAAGTTCACTGCACTATAGTTATGAATCGGATTTAATTCGTTAGCTGTAGTTAACACAGAGAAATACGTATTCATACCAATGTACTTACAAATAATCATGTAACAGTGGGCGTAAAATAACATATCTTATTCGACTTTAGAATCACGTGACTATAGCCGCATAATAAAGGCCAATAAATATATTACAAGTTTAAACTCTTATCAAAGTAATGAATAAAATAACATGTAGAATCTCACGACGAAAGTTTGCATTAAGCATTAAATAAACGTCCTCGTGGACTCTTCTCACCATAATTCCATCTCTAGTGCTCGAAAAATTTCATTAATTATTCAAAATTATATTGACTTTTTGTTGATGTATGGATTTCGTCGCCAACAGACTAGTAAGTACAGAGCACATATTGTACAACTTGTCCACAGTAGGTATATATACTTGTGTATCTAAACTTTTTGATAGGTAACTTCTGAGCGTATGTCCTTAACCCAGTGATGCTGATTCTGTGATTAGTGTGCATATACGTATGCGGGAGGGGAGGGGGGCATGTGTGTTTTTGTGCCTGGGGGGGGGGCACGAGTGTGTTTGCTCTTTGATTTGTGATTTCCCTACTACATTTTGGAATGTGACGGAATATTACTATTGGCGCAAACAAATTAAAAAAGCATTATTCACAGAATATAGAAAACAGACCGTGTACAAAATATCCATCCATCAAAACTAATCACAATATGTTACAAGGTCTAACTGTTCGTCGGACAGAGTAGGTTGGCATTCGAACTCTCCTGTCAGTACAAAATGAAGCGTTTTTTTTTTTTTTTTTAATCTTCCATTGAAATGGACGTAGTTCCATGTGGGGCTATAACCTGTCTACGGGCCAGATTCGTGACTCGCCCCGAAACAGTCGTTCCCATCCAAACATAAGAACGACAGGTTGGTGTTTACAGACGGACGAGATCTTAGCAAAGCTGACAGAGAGGATAGCGATCGTGCGGAAGAAGTTAAATTACTGCGGTCATTCTCGTCTGCTAAAAAACCGAAGAACGACTGCTTCGAAGTACCGAATTAATCCAGAACTAGGCTGGCTGGCGACAACGATACTTTATAGTAAATGAATGTATGTTGAACCTACAAGAAGTGCCACAACCTTCCACCTAAATGATTAGTAACCGGTACTGTCATTCACATCAACTGAAGTATGGGTCTAAAGATAATGCTTATGTTATAAATACCACGAAATTGTAAACCAAACGCATAAACGGTAACATATTATTCACAAATAAATAACATATTTTACGTTGACTCTGGTTCACCAAGAAACCCACTATAATAAATATTTTAGTAACTGGTTTTAATATTCATCATCAGTCGCCTATAAAACATAACAAGGAGAGTTGTGTTTTAAAAAGTTCCTTTGGGCCAATAGATACACGTATTGTGTGTAACTAGCGGTTGCAGAAGATAGTTGAGAGTAGCCTCCTATAGTATGGCTACTGTTTTACGATGCTGGAACTATGAAAGTTGTAAAAAAAAAAATAGTCGCCAGGACAACGCCCACAGGACTGCGTGACCGCATATAACCCACGACCACATTCTCTGACAGTCACGTGGTATCCTAAGGAAAGAGAGTATAAGTTGTTTGGTATTATGTCGTCTACACAGGGGGTGTATATGGCACTCTGGTACTACTACACAGACGACAAGGTGAATTTTTACCGACTGACTGGACAATCTGCCCGTACCATGTCATGATATCAGCGTACTAAAGCGACCTTCAAGTCGGCAAACACAAAACCGCAGATTGAATCGCAAAGGTCGGCGTACCACATACCTTCCTCTTCGCGGATTGTTTGACATGTTTAATGATGAAATTCACGCCATGATGTTGAAAAACTAACGAAAAGCAAACAAGTTCATGTTTTGTTTCCGTCTGTACATATAGCATCCCTATGTTTGCTTAGTTGTCTTTGAAAATACAAGACATGATGGAGGATTTTACCGTGCCAAACAAGAGAGCCATGACAGTTGGAATCGATTCTACGACCCCTTGTCCGATACCTCCATGATGACTGACCCCGCTTTCAACTTTAGTACTGACAAGCGCGCGTTAATGATTGGTGAACGGTTTTACAACTCCAGACATGCTATATTTAAAGTCATCAGGCTCGGTCCCAGAAAGAGAAAACAAACACGAAAGACCAAACAAATGAAGCAAAATAAACAAAGAACAGACTAAAAATTTTCCAAATATCTGGAAGTTCAAGGATAATATTTTTATTACTAACAGTGTAGACATACAATGCATGGTTCAAGGCGGGGACATATCGAGAAATTCAAACTGTGGCACAAGTTGCCAGGTTGAGATGAATGTTGGCGCTATCTAAGGTACAAACACGAGGATGCCTTGATAAACAGACGCCGCTAGACTAAGTAATTTATAAAATATCTGACAAAATGATAACAATTTTGATAAAAATAATTGACAAACTTTGACCTTTATATGGAACTCTGTGAACTTTCAACCTTCAGTCGATAAAAAAGGCATAATTCAACCTTTGCGACAGACGTTGGCGACGCGTAAGGTCCCATGGGAAATACCAACCTGCAGTATATGTACGACTTTCCACCTTTTCTACACAAAACACTGTAGATATGCATTTTTTTATCTTAATCAAGACAATTTAGGTGGCACTTGGTCAATAAACCCATTTCACGTGTACTTTAATTCGCGACTTTCATGAACTCTGCCGCTTTTTCCGAGTTTCGTTCATTTTTGACGATTTTTAACTGGAGGGCCATGGTGATATCGACGGTACTGGTGTTGGGTTATAAACGTATTCGATTACTTCGTCTTTGTTATTTGATCCTAGAAGTTTGCAAATACCTTAAAACGACTCTAATGTACAGTGGTGAAAAGAAACAATTACCACTTTTTGAAATGAAAAGGGGCAAAATAAATGTGTAAATATACGAGTGCTATGGCTGGCTAGCGGCACAGAAGTGTGACTTCAGTATGTTATGAATAGGGAGTACCACCATGAAGTGTGACGAAAGACGTACAAACATATTGAGGGTTACATGATGTCAGATTGGTAGACTAACCATGGACAAATTCAACCGTGTGCGTTCCTGTCATAGCAAACTGGAAATACACCCCTCTGGAAAGACATCAACACATGAAAAATCAACCGATGTGTTATTTGTAATACGAATTTCACGTTCTCGTCTTCCAAGTCCAACATCGCAACAAAATAAATTGGCACCGTGTCAGATATGTTTCCCCCATATATATATGTTGTATGCATTCCCTAGATGTACAAAAACAGCGTCCCTGTTCCCGTTTCCCTTTTCCTCATGCACTTGGCCGCTTTACTCATTCTATATTAGCACTACAGCCACTGCAAAACTACTAGTTGTTTCTATAATCTATTTTTCAGGAGAGTATGGAAACGTAACTACATATGATACATGTTCACGTATATATCATCCTAAGCTTGAGTGAAGTTCATCGTATCAAGTTTTCGAAGTGATATTGCACACTTTAAATATTATTCAAAGATGACAGGGATGTTTACGAAAGTTTAAATGCCGAACATCCGAGTTGAGTAATTTCACCTCGACCCTAGGCATAGCCACCGTCAGTAAGACGGCATGGCAGCGGACATTTCTATCTCTACCACGCCGTTTATATACACCCAGTCCGAGGTCGCATACCTTCACGAAAATTCTCTTATAACTTCTACAGTCATTTAGCAGCTGTTTTCTCCTGAAACGACACTTTACATATTTCAAACATTGCTTCGTTTCCTTTCTGTGGTTTATTTCAACCACTGCGCAACTTCTCTTTCACCCATCACATTCTGTGATTCACAGATGAAAATGAACGAGGGCTCCTTTCCCCCTCCCAGTTTTCTCTCCCCTGGGAAAATTCACCCACCCGAGAGAGATCTCCTATGGAATTGATAGTATGGCTTATGACGAAATTGGTATGTGTGTAGTGAACAAAATTGCAAACAAAGCAGAAATTTGCATTCTTTGGAAACTTCAAGTATGCTAATATTGTAAGGTTATTACAGCGAATGAAAAGTAACCAAACACTGAATCAACGCTTTTTTTCTAAAGGGTTATTGTGTTAACCATTTTAACAAGAGCACTTATAAACTTCCGCTTTCGATTCACAATGGTGAGGCACTCTTGACTTCATTGTGTGTAGGAGTCTCCATTGAAAAGTTCATCGCCAATCTCTACCAAGTTGTATGGAAGGGAGGGGTATTTACAATCAGCGATGAAAAGAACACAGGATTTTTACTGATTTACTAATTAATTCGTCATTTCCTTATAAGCCGTTATGCGGGCCTGTAAATTCAAATGATAGACTTTTTCAGTAAAAAAATATGTTAATAAGGTGATAACCTGCCTCCGGGGTGAACGTTCTTTTTCGTTATGCGGGCCAGTAAATTCAAACGATGGACTCCCCCCCCCCCAAAAAAAAAAAAAAAAAAAAAAAAAAAATTAATAGGGTGATAACCCGCCTCTGGGATGAACATTCTTGAGGAACATTGTTCATTTCCTTTGATTATGGAGTCCAGGATAACCTTCGAGAATGTTAACTTTCACCATGGAAGTATACTTCCATGCTTTCACCAACTTGTCAGCTGAATAATTTCTCTTTGGTTAAAAAAAGAAGTGCAATGCGTCCACTTCTATACCATAAGGCAAGGATACACATACATACATACATACATACATACATACATACATACATACATACATACATACATACATACATACATACATACATACATGTTGAGGCTTGAAAGGATAAAACACAATTGTTCATTGGTTAATTAACGATGTTACTCATTAATTACCCTGTAACATTTGTTAAATAATCAGTAAAAAGACAATTGTGTTTAATCCTTTCAAGCCACAACATGCAAACAAAGATATATGCCTGTATATAGGTCACCACGAATCGTGGAAAATATATTTAAAACTAAATCAAACAATTGAAATAGTTCAGTATTTGCATAAATTAACACGACAATGCATTCCGAATTGTGTTATGTATATTAAAGTTAATTGTCTTTTGAGTAGATAATGAATGAATGAAATATTTTATGAATGAGTGAGTTGTATGATTTGTATTTTATTACCACAGTAAAGGAAATGGAATCCGAACATAAATACATTAATGAATGAATGAATGAATGAATGAATGAATGAATTAATTAATTAATTAATTAATTAATTAATATAGAGCGTTCTGAAATTTAAATACTACCTCGTCAAACATATCGAAGTATAAAAAATGTTTTTGGATCGTTTTACTTTTTCATGTTTGCACTTTTTAAGGTACAATTTTTGTCCGGAAACAAGTTACCATAAGTCATAATTTGTATTTTCGCGCCTTTTTCGATTTGACGCAAAGAGCACTATATTTAAAAGTATGTCTGGAATCTCTGAACAATTGAGTCAATGTTTCTCTGGCTCTCCGAGCCCACTTTACGTATTCAGATATAAAAAAGCGATAAGGTGTTAGGTCGGTAAATGTGATAACATTACAAATTAATGAGCGTAAAGAAATTGGGTTGTCTTCGTCGTCAACGCTTGCACCAAATGAAGCATTTACCTCCACACGACTAGCAACCATGACGATCACTTTCCTTTCTACAGTGTGGTCTCACAGACCGTGGTGACCCCACCACAAAACATGAAACTACTCCCCAAAACGGTCCCTTTGAACTTCTTGTTTTATTTGCTTTCATAATCGATCTTTTCGGAAGTCTTTCTCTTAGAAGTTTAGGATGCAAACTTTATCCATTACAGTTTCTTACACACTGTAATACATACCCTAACTGTACAATATGTATTTAGGTCATTTTTCAGAAACGACGTAATTCAAAACGCAAATAAATGCTTAGATGTGGACCAGTTCATTGCCCGTGATTTAAACCATACGAAACATGTGTATGAAACTCCAATTTATCATGGCTTGTCCTGTCGGACATTACGCGTCCTTGACTTCATTTCCAGCAAAATTGGAAGCGTCCAGGCCCGAAGGTCAACTTGACATCTTCCTCAGGAATGTTTCCCGCCCGGAACGTAGGTTTACATTTTCAAGAAAATTTGTTAAATTGTGACATTTTCGAATCTAAAATTGGAAGTTTTAACATACGTCCACCTGTTAGTATTCATTCGATCCAAATTCAGAGCATATTTCTCTAAAAATTTGCAGACGGACGATAATTTGTGAACGCTGTAATATTCGGATGTGAAAGTGTCATCAGAGGTTAATGACCCGACGCCCAGCTGTCGACGACTTCAAATCTACAGAGACTCAATTATACATCATTACAGACGATGTTTGATCAATTGAGAAATCTTTCATTTAAAAAACAAAAGACGAAAAAACTTAAACCCGATATAGTAAATATAATCTTCTTAAGGAAGTCCACCTAGTTGTTTTGAAGAGACGAAAGCGGAAACTCCCTTCCTTGCAGTTTTTGTGTCAAGGCTACAGGCCGGCATTGACGATTTTCCTGGTGATTCTTCCAAAATTTTTAGTGTCTTAAAAACAACCTGACGTCCTTCAAGAGGGTGCAATCGTGCTAGATTTGACAATATTTATTTACGACGGCCAGTCGATGGTTTATTTTAAAAGATGTAGGGGCTATGGACCGTGCACTGCTCACTTTACAGTATGTATGTATGTATGTATGTATGTATGTATGTATGTATGTATGTATGTATGTATGTATATGTGTGTGTGTGTGTATGTATGTATATATGTATGTATGTATGTATTATGTGCGTATGTATGTATGTATGTATGTATGTATGTATGTATGTATGTATGTATGTGTGTGTGTGTGTGTAGGCGGAGCAATATTTGAGAATCTAGAGTTTTCTTTCATTATTATATTTTTACTCTTTTTGCTGCTTTACTCAATAAAGACGATACTATAAATGACTAGTGTGTTTTATCATAGACCCTACACGTCCATGGTTTTATTTCCACTACTTTAAATATCTCTTATCTGTTATCAGCTAATTCACTAAAGTGTAAACACGGGGTGCTAATGGTCCTCTATCTAAACATTCTCAATACGTCTTTTATGGATGATCTTTTCATTTGTAATTAATAAAACAAACAAAAATTATTAAATATGGCATCGTGTTTTGTGTCAGAAACGGCACAAATGTCAACCAGACGAAATAGATAAATACGAATTGTTGTAAAATCAATAATGAAAGAACTACAAGTGTTGCTAGTGACGTCACACTGATAAGTGAAGAAGTTCCTTCCACAAACATTGACAAGAAATGAACAGTGGAGAGAGTTTGTAAGATTGTTGTTAATCATTTGTCACAGTCGGTATGATTTGATGATCAGACGGTATGATTTGATGACTTGGTGGTATGATTTGATGATCTGATGGCATGATTTGACGATCTGATGGCATGATGATCAGTGTTCAATGTCTCAAACTCCGTCCACCTCTCCTGTGTGGTCATCTTTTTATTGCCTCTCTGAGTCGTAACTTTTCAACTTGTCTAAGTTTTGAAATCAATAAAATTCCTTTTACAGTGCCCAGGAGCAGATTGTCCTTCCCGAGAGACGATTCTTTGGTGTTCGTCTTTGCTTTGTTACAAAATGAACGCGACGGTCGTTCGACAAAACAATTCCCCTGAGAAGATATAGCGTATTCATTGACTAACATGATAATTAGCGACCACTATCATAAGACTTGGCACAATTCTATCAATGCTTCCTATCCTAACCAAGCCATCACATTAATTACTATTCTGTTTAGTATCACTGAGCTGTTGTTTGCAGGCAGCTGCCGATGATGGGTCGAACCGTAATGATTCATTGTTCAGTTTTTAACTTTACACAGGTTATTTAGCGTGTAACGGTTTTCCTATACTACACCAGTATTAATTCACACACCCACCAACCCACGCGTACAATACATCAAAAGAACAGTCCATTCTGATGTAAGATGTTTTAATTACTAAAAGACGGTTGTACAGAATGATATGAATGAACGGATGGATGGATTTATAGACATACACATATACATACATATGCATACGCACACACACATACATACATACATACATACATACATACATACATACATACATGCATGCATACATACATACATACATACATACATACATACATACATACATACATACATACATACATACATACATACATTGACAGAGACAAGCAGCAGGCACTTTGTGCTAACGTACTTTACAATTGCTATCCACGGCATGGACCTAAAACGCCACATCGACATTTTTTTACTTCTACAATTCCCTTGGGAACATACAACCCATTACAACATTTGTAATCGCATGTTATGAAAGCATTCCCATTGCAACCTCTATCCTACCAGGTACCCATAATACAGCTGGTCTGACTAGTATCATGCTTTTAGAGAGTCTACCACTGACGTAAGTGACGTCAAAAATGAGTCTGTTTTAGAGTTTGTCATTTTTTCAGGTTCAACATAGGATGGAAAACGTACATCGACAGTGAAGGACTCTCCTTAACAATTGAGTGTCATATTATATGGTTGTGTAGCGGAGTGTCGTGAACACTATTTTTTAAATCAGCCATTTGCCATTCAAATGTCGTGGGATATAATAAAGTTATTGAGCGGCTCCCACGTGAATGCATCGCAATATACCGGATATCAATTGTGAAACCTAATCATGATAAATTGTAAATATTGAAAATTATTAATACCATCATATTGTTATTGCATTGAAATCAAGTCACGACTTTTACAAATCACCGCCCATAAATACATAGATATTTAAAAGCTGCTGCTGTACTGTCTATGGCATGATTGACCTTCTACTGGGTTAGTTCTATTTTTGGACGAGATAGAATGACTGTCATCGCCTACAGATGTAACTAACGGATATGAGAAATATTACAACATAGATATACTACAAGATATAGATAGATAGATAGAGGGGCAGGCAGGTAGACAGACATACAGACAGACATACAGACAGACAGACAGACAGACAGACAGACAGACAGACAGACAGACAGACAGACAGACAGACAGACAATCAGGCAGGTAGGTAGGTATAGGTAGGTAGGTAGATACATACATACATACATACATACATACATACATACATACATACACACACACACACACACACACACACACACACACACACACACACACACACACACAAATACACCATCTCCATAACAGCAGCAGACGTTACGAGCATCGGAACCCCTGTTGAAGAATATTGAATATTTATTACTCGTGACAAGTAATAAGCCCTTTTCTGTACATTTAACCTTATATGAAACCACATTTACATGTCACCGTAGATGGAAATTTTCCTTTACACATTCACTCCTTTATCACCAATATTACAAACCATATATTACATTATATAATTGTAAGGTGCATCCAAATTATCAAATTATTTACATAATGTTATATATTATTGTCACGATTGAGCGACCAGAATTACAATATTTAGTCGCCGACATGTCGACTTACTTGGTCCTAAAATAACATCACAATCTATTTACATCACACAATAACTCTAGATTTGTCATCATGAATAGTTTAAACAATATGGTGGTACTATACGTATGACACACACGTCTGATGTTAGTTTTTTAATGTATGTCAATGTATGTATGTGTGTATGTATGTATGTATGTATGTATGTATGTATGTATGTATGTATGTATGTATGTATGTATGTATGGGTATGTATGTGTGTGTGTATGTATGTATGTATGTATGTATGTATGTATGTATGTGTGTGTGTATGTGTATGTGTGTGTGTGTGCGTGTGTGTGTGTGTGTGTACGTTAGGCCATTGGCAGAGCTTTACACGATACACACACACAAACACACTGACATCGGTGTCCTATCTAATTCTATATCTATAACTGTAATTTGATATTTTAATCACCGGTTAGACAAAATAGTGAATAGGGCTTGTATGGGAACATTTCATAGCACACACCTGTTGCCATAGGGTAGTGAAAGTAACTTACTGGCAGTGAACCTGTATTAAAAGCTTTCAGATATTTAGAAACGATTGACTCCCTTGCTTTCATGAGGCGAAAAGTGTAAATAAATGTTTAATGAAATAATAACATTTGAAACAAAAATACTGACTGTGATTTATTGATAAGGATTACTTCTCTGTTTCCGGTCTAAAATCCACTTCAAACTTGTCAAAAATTGACAGAAAAACGAAAATTTAGTCGAAATGATGAAAAATCTTTTGGCGGGAAAGAGTGTGATACCGATTTTGACGACACCAAACACTTTTCATTTGAAATGTTGATTTTCAGTGCAGAAACAAAACCTTCATGCGTATTGACTTTTATCGTCAGTCTAGACGTTTTGACTATAAACAACCAAATAAAAATGCCAACGAAAACAAAAATACTTGATCCTTTGTGTCATGTCGACGTACGCATCTTGCCAGTCACTGACGCAGACGTCAATATTTGCTCGTGACGTGACAATAATAAACTTTGAAAGGAAGCAAAAATAAATTCCATAAACAGACTGTTTGTATGAAAACACGACACGAATTTCGTCATATAGGTTTTATTTACGGTCGGCTGTGTTTTCGGGTCAGTGTTGAATAAATCATTTGTTTCGATCGCTGCAGACAATGTAAGTAGTAAAATTTAAGCACATGTATCGTAATCGTAAAATGCAGCCGTCTGTACAACCTATCTGCACAGGTAACACGTACGTCACACTGAAGTCTGACATGTGTGTTTTACGGAAAAGGGCAACAATTGTTAACGGACCAAAACTGTTACAGATGATAGGCTAAATGTTCAACTTTGCGTGTAACGACTAAATCCATACAAAAAGAGATTACTTCTTCTAAAATAGCGCAGTTCATAAAGCAGTCTTGCGGGTCAATAAGTCTTGTAAAATTGTAAAGGCAACGTCACTTTTTTTGGCTAAATTTATTGCAAGTAATTCGATTGCCTGTGAAACCAGCGACTTCCCTTTCTCACAGTACACGTATACAACATCACACGACAAGGGAATTAAACGGTCGCAATTCTGGCAAAGCGAAAAGACAAAGTTCCCCAGAGGAAATGTTTGTCTTAATTCGTATTTAGCACATACCAGACCTGAAATAAGTAGACGGAATTTTTGGTTGGCCCTGACGTTTTTATCTCCATCCAAACCGAAATAATTGGATTTTGAATCGAAGGATTTGTCTTTTTGACGAAAAAAAGCTCCTAAAAAGAATATTTTAAAATGTAATCTTTTGCCGGTAGCTGAATGTTCAGGTGTCCTTCCCAGGACAGTTTCATCAAAAAAAGTAAACACAGAGATACTTTTACTATTCACTAACGTTGCAATCATCTTATTAAGCCATATTGTTTGTCTACTTGTCGCTACAAGGGTATTACTGGTAGGGTCTTTGAATTTGGACGGGATCAGCCGTCCTGAGTGATAAAGTTTTAAAAACAAATTTACTCAAGGATTTTGATACTAAAATAGCAACAAACCGTCTCTCAGAGAGGATAGAGAGGGGGAGATGGTGTGTAGGACACCGGGGGTAGTACAAGACAGGAAGACAGGAGAGTGGAGGGAAAAGACCAATGATTTGCTCCGGAAAATATTATGATAACTTTGTGGATTGACAAACATATATACACATATCCGTCCGTCCATCAATGCGCACGCACACACACACACACAAATATATATATATATATATATATATATATATATATATATATATATATATATATATATATATATATATATATATATATATATATATATATCTATCTTGAGGTTGTTTATGTGTTACAACCACATATCATCACCATGGAAATGACATCGAAAACGAAAAATAATCGACGATTTACAATGTTCCAAATGTAACATTAAATTGTTGATACAGTTCTAATAGAAGTTATCCAATTCTGTAAGTTAAAGAAATAAAGGCCAACGCCAAGTGGTTGAAATCGTGTGCTGCATAGCTACAAGGTCAGTTGTGTACATTCGATAACTGAAGATGAACACCACAACAGAGATTAATACGTTTTTGCTAGAAACGACAGGAAGTTGATTATTGTAACCTTGTCTGGCTTTTTAAGCACGTTTATAGTTTCTTGAAAGTGTGTCATGGTCCTGATGTAAGTGGCATTGATAATTGATAACGTCCTCAAAATAACAACACTGAGTTGCGATGTACTATGAACTCTAAGAGAGTGGAGTCATGATGGGTGAATGGTTAGCGTGACCGGCTTGGAATCTACAGGTTGCAGGTTCGAGCCCCTTCGCTGCCTGCCTGCTGTTTGTTTCTGAGTGGCTAAAGTCCTTGGGCAAGATTCGAACTACGACTGTGCCTCAGTCAACCCAGCTGTATAACTGGGGACCTGGTAGGATGTAGGTTGCAATGTGAAGGCTTAAATCCTATGCGCTTAAATGGCTGCAATGGATTGTATGCTCCCCGGGGAGTTGAGGAAGACTAAATGGCCGTTGTGCTGTTCTGATCCGAGCCAGGGGTAATAATTGTAAAGCGCTTTGAGCACGGTGTGGGAAAGCGCTATATAAGAACCCAACATTATTAAGAACTGATATTGAGATACTAGGGATGACCGACCGACAGACATCAACTCTGTTGTTGTTGTAATCTGTGGATACTATCAATACACTTGTAAGAATTCAGCACCACATTACAACTGCCGACATTAGACCGAGGACGAACGGAACCTGTTACAAACTTGGAAAGTAAACAAATAAATTAGATTAATAATACTTGGCACAGCATGTTGGAAGTGTGGAGACAAGTATTAAATTCCACCATTTGATATACTCTTTAGTATAGTTCACCTTCATAAACAAATTTCCAGTTCCCTTGGCATTTCGTGTGCACATAATGAGGCCCTAATACAGTTCTTATCAAACCACAGTGTGTAATACATGTCTCTGCTGTCCCTACCTGCTGTGCCAAGTGTTATTAATCCAATTCATTTGTAGCAGGTTCCGAATGTCCACGGTCTGATGTCGACAGTTGTAATCACGACGATTGCAGGAAGGTTATATCAATGTCCTGTTTACAGTGCAATACATAGACTGAGAACCAATTAAGTGTTCTTTGTTATGCTTTTATTGACAGCCATATCGTGGACTTATAAATGACATGTTTGTGTTTATTATCGTTATCTTTTTGCTTCTCTGTGTTGTTTTGATGAATAAGAACGCATTGTTTTGTGACATTGTTTCGTCATTGTTGTGGTAAACTTTATAAAGTCTATAATCTTCTAAAGAGAACAAATTGCAAACTTATTTACAAAATAAATTACTTACAGCGACCGCTGTGATTAAAAGGAAATGATGCACTATATTGGAGGCACTGTTTCCATGATTGTATAAATTGTATTAGCAGGTACCAACGGAATTAGTTTTATTTTATCCTTTTCTTTATAACTGTAAACTCATTTCCTCTGCACTTTTATATTTTCAATACATCTATATAAAATCAAATCAGAATCAAAAATGAGTTTTTATTGAGTATCGATACTGTACGTGTATTCCTATTTGCGTCAATCCAATTTGAACACCTGTATTGAAATACCTCTCTGTGTATACTAGAAGGTTACATCCGAAACTGTGATTTCATCAGACGGCTCTATTCTCCAACTCTGATTAATTGGGCACAGTTGTATTAACATTGAAGTATTTTCAATTTGTGTTTTGAGAAAATGACGTATGGATGACGGGGGGGGGGGGGTAGGGTTGGGGTGTGGCATTCAAATTGAAACAATTTCATCAGTTTAGAGGTTTTGGTCATATTGCTAAGTCATTTTAATGACATTGTGCTTGAAATCGTAAATTATTGTTTTAAATGATGAATTTTACTTCTTTTCCCAATTTTATTCAATTTAGAGTGCGACATAACAATTTTGGAAATTTGAATGAGTAAAATACACAGATGAGGTTTTTTTTAATATACATATATATATTATTGCTAACATCAACCCAGTATTGCATGAGAGATGTCTGTCTGTCTGTCTGTCTTTTTGTCTGTCTGTATGTATGTATGTCTGTCTGTGTATGTGTCTGTCTCTCATTCTCTTTCGCACTCACAAACTCACTCGCTCGCTCGCTCGCTCACTCACTCACTCACTCACTCACTCACTCACTCACTCACTCACTCACTCACTCACTCACTCACTCACTCACTCACTCACTCACTCACTCACTCACTCACTCACTCACTCACTCACTCACTCACTCACTCACTCACTCACCCAAATGTCACTAGAGATTCTAGTGAACACATTAATTCATAATTGTGTGAAATATGAAATTGAAAAGCAAGAAATATACTTAATGAATGAGTCTCTTTCACACTACATGATCCTTTGTCCTTGGGCGAGACAGTTATTCGGTTCCAAGTTCTCACTCGAGTGTGTTGCGATATCTCAATTTACGTTCTTAATTTCCGTTTCATTTCGTCTATTAGAAGTAATTAGGAGAAAATAAGAGAAATAAAATTGACAATCTACTGATAATAAAATTAATTAAAAAAGGGATGGTTTAAAGTGAGGATTTGTTAGATTCTTAATCCATAAAACAACCTTTTTACACAGTGTCACTTGTTTAGCTTTTTTTACACGGTTACAAACACAAACACAGACTTCATCGATTTTGTTCCACATTGATTTTCCAAGTAGGAAGCCATGATAAAATTGTTTTGTAAATTAAAAATCCAAAATAAATACCCAATCTTCATCCCATACGGCCACTAAAGAAATCAAATAGCCTGTATAGTTAGTTGTAAGGTCGACAACGTACACTATTGCTACGGTAAGGACGTTTTCTTATGGCCCCGCGATTGTAAAGAAGACAGCAAGGCGAATTCGAAGCTTGTTCAAGAAATTAATAAAAGCCACAAGGGATGGGGTGGAGAGGGCCAAGTGTTTGAAATGTTGAATAGGAAGGGGGGGGGGGGGTGATTTGTAGACTCTTTCTGATGTAGGAGTAGAACAGAACGGGTGCACGTACAAGTAGTCGTTTCACATGTAAGAACTGTCCAGCCATACAAAAAAAACATTCAATTAAGTAATCAATCAATTAATTAATCAATTGATGAATCAATCAATCAATCAATCAATCAATCAATCAATCAATCAATCAATCAATCAATCAATCAATCAATCAATCAATCAATCAATCAATCAATCAATCAATCAATCAATCAATCAATCAATCAATCAATCAATCAATCAATCAATCAGTCTGTCTGTCTGTCTGTCTGTCTGTCTATCTATATGTCTATCTATCTATCTATCTATCTATCTATCTATCTATCTATCTATCTATCTATCTATCTATCTATCTATCAATTAATCAGCCAATCAATCAATCAATCAATCAATCAACCAACCAACCAATTAACCAACCAATCAATCAATCAATCAATCAATCAATTAATCAATCAATCAATCAATCAATCAATCAATCAATCAATCAATCAATCAATCAATCAATCAATCAATCAATCAATCAATCAATCAATCAATCAATCAATCAATCAATCAATCAATCAATCAATCAATCAATCAATCAATCAATCAATCAATCAATCAATCAATCAATCAATCAATCAATCAATCCGCGAATCAATCTATCAATATATGAATCAATCAATCAATCAAACAATCAATCAATCAATCAATCAATCAATCAATCAATCAATCAACAATTAATTAATTGTCTTTTAATTATACAATCGATCAAAATCTGTCACTGAATCTGTTCCCAATGAAATTAAATCAACTGATAAATCAATCAGTCAAAATGAACGCACTCAAACAGAATAACATAGTAATATGTAAGACATTGATGTGTTTACGACATTGATGTGTTTACGTTACCATGGCAATGTGTAACGTCATCGAAATACAGTATCCAATTATACCCACAAAATAACATTCGCTGATTGTTCACACCAATAAACAAAATATCATTTCATACGGAAATAGGCATATATTTGCCGAATGTCAAAAACATTTGGAAGCCCAGGGGATGTTTTATTTTTAAATTGACTATCTATTCATAGAATATTCATTCAGCTGCTCAGCGTTCAAACACAACTATTACTACTCGAAATCACCTTGAGCAGGAAATTGGAGTAGAGTAATAACGAACATTATTCAAGCCACAAGTACATCTTGTCTGGCGTTTATTCTGACGACAGTTTATTTATTTCTTGTCTGTTGTGATAGGTGATGTGCCCTTCATTCTCGAATCTTATACTATCGTCCTATCTTTATTGCAACAAAGTTCATAAACAAAGTGACCTCGCTGACTTAGTATTATGAGCTCAGTTCCGCCCGTCCGTTCTCTGTACATATTTGCACACCTTGATGCGCCTTGTGCTCATGTTGTGTTCCCCTCCAACGACACAAACACTCTAAATAGGTTTCATTGGTAGAAAACGGATATCATTAAAATCACGAATCACTCATCACGTCTTGATTATGTGCCAGCAGCGTCTCAGACATGTAGAGTCGTTTCCATGGTTATAGTCCAAGGTGAGAAGTCCCTGGACGGTTGCCAAAGCAACAGGGAAAGTGATCATAGAAAGAACACAGCAGGGAGTTCGTCTTTTTTGTCTTCTTATTCAGGCGATCGCTTCTTTATATTTTGACGGGAAGTGAGATGGGAATCATGGTTGTCCTGTATTGTCTCGTTCATTGGTGGACCAGGTCTTGTTGTTGTCTTTTACGTCTTCACAAACTGATCATCATTACAACAGCCACTCTTTCCGTATGTCTGTCACTAAATGTTCGAGGTTTGTCGCAAACATTGACGACAAGTCAGCGTACACGTATTTTCCAACTTTTAATACGCTTGATATTTTCAATTTAAAAAAAAATAAACGAATCATATAAAACGACATTCGGAAACCAATTTTTCCAAAGAGTTATGTTCGACGTGACATGGGACCATGAGTGTTATTAATGACTGAAGGAATTGCACGTTGGAAGATGAGAAACTTTTCTGACGGCATTAAAGGACTTTTCCCCAAGAGAAACATTTTTACGATCATGTGAAAATATTATTCTAAATTGCGAAAATAACTCAAAGAAAACAAAAACAACGTTTAAAATCATGGGGCGGGGGTGTCAGATGTGTTAAGATAATATCGTCGTGGTTGTATGTTGTACATATACCGACACGCTATCTTTGACGGTTTAAAACGCTAACCTTGTCAAAAGGTTTGGATAACATGTAACATGGTATTTTGTCTGACAAAATTCAAGACACATACTATATAAAGTGACGATGTAGTCAAAATTAGACCCTTCTAAATTGATTTACAGTAACACTGTTTATTTTCACGAAATATCAGAGCGTTATTGGAGTAGAGTGTTAACGAACTTTGTTGATTTTGGCATGTTGTCGTGTACAGAACATCAAGTTCATTTTGTCGTTCATGTAGGCGTACAATTCTTCATTTATTTATTTATTTATTTATAGATTTGTAGAACGTTTTTACGGTGATTAAGTGAACTTTTGTCGCCGTTATCTATAAATTTGACCAAAATAACCAATACACTGGCCTTGCCAACCATTGAATAAACAGTTCTAGCCTTTCTTCTGTACATATTGACAGACCTTGACGGAGCTTTTTTTCTTCTTCCGATTTTGTCTACACTTCATCAAATACAAACATTGTTGGTGTTCAGTTGGTAAAAGATGGAGTGACAACGCTACTGAAATCCGAATCGTTCGTCGCCAAGTCTTGGGCATGTGCCAAGTGCGTTTAAGGCACCTGGGACGTTTCCATGGTAATGGTTCAAGGTGAGAAGTCCCTGGATGATTGGCTATCAAACGCGAGAATGGTTCATATAGAAAAACAGAAGAAGAGAAAACATTCAAAAGCATACGACGTGTTTTTGTTACCTATTTCAGACAAAAGTGTCATTATTTTCGGATAGGAAGGACAGTCAAAATCATTGTTATTTTGTATTGTCAGGGAACTGTTATCAACTCTATGGGAAGGTCCATGTAATAATCCCCACATTTCGGCAATTTTGCAACTTTGTGACAAATCCTTGAATTTATTTTCACAAACACTGAAAACACTTTTTAACTACCACTCAATTTCTTTGTAACCTTAGAATGACGACAAACGTTCAGGATCGTGAAACATATATCAGGTATTGAAAGCGTGTTGGTTATGAGCGACGCAGTTTGACTTTCACAACAATAACCGATTAATAAAACGAACACAGTGACGCATTCCTCGTCATCAAGGCTATCCACGACATTATGATAATTACCCATAAAAAACAGAAGGAACGTGAGAGTCTCAGTAACATTTCACGATTTGTCAGACTATCCTTACATACTCACATGTACGTGTACCATCCTTCAATTTTAGCAGCAGCCTTGCATAATTGTTTTTTTTTGCATACTAATTCATCCCAAGTAAGGTCACGTACCAGACTATAGTACTACGTAACAATGGCAAACCTTTGCCGGGAACAAGTGTGATCACGCAATTAGTCAGACCCAAAAAGCGCAATTTTCAAGTTGTAAAATAAAAGAAAATTGGATTTCGACATCTCTTATAGTTTGTTTATTTGAACATATTACGTTATATTATGGTAGTAAACGCCGAAAATAAAAATACTCTGCCCAGATATATCCCATTAATACCCCTCGTATATTCCCCGTTCTGCATGAAAACACACGGTGTCAGAACATTCAATATGCTTTATTGTATCAAACGTATCCCTTATGCAGACAACATCGAGTATCTGCCTCGACAGGTTTGGTGACCTTTCTCCGGGAAATTTACAGTCAAAGGTAGCGTCTGTGCGAGTATTATTACTAATACTATTATTATTATCGTAGATTACGGGCAACGACCAGTCGGGCATTGCAGTCAGCATCACGTTATCAAGGTCGGAAAACTGTTACGAGGACACCGGAAGGGATTGTGATTAACCACTGTACATAGCGATGTTGTGATTATGTCATAGAATGAAAATTATACAATTATTGGGACGACCATCCTGGTGGCACCCGATTCAGTCATCATCATAAGGTGTCGCAGATGTTGTCGGGATTACGTCAAAAACGAGAGGTAAATTGATAAGTTTGTAAGATTTTTTTAACTGAACGACATATGCATTAAAAATGCACGATTTAGTAATAGCAGAGAGAGAGTGGTACTACACAGATGAGTCTATATGTAATGAATTTATTCTAGTGCTAAGGCCACTATTATCGCGTTAATGCATTCTACACCAACGAAGAATTTATCGATTGGTTCATTTAGATTAAATCGGAGACTTCAATTCGCTATTCTTGCGGCGTTCATTTGGTTTAAACGATCAGTTTGTCTTGTATATGACCCTAATCACTGGACAGCGGCGCTGTGTCGTTGAGTTGCATTCACAAATAGAAATGCGGAGACCACGCCATATTTTAAAATGACTGTTTTCTTGGAAACGAAAGTGTAATGGGTGGATACATTAAACAGGACAAGTAACACATTATTATTGACTCCTGATAAAACAAAACCAAGCTGTATCAACAGTATAAAGTATAACATTGATAATGGTATCTTTGCAGTCAACCACGCTGTGATGATATCCCCCGGGACTCAGCATCACCAATACAACGTCAGTAGCTATATTCCGGACTGTACAACCAGTAAACGTCATTTTATCTTAGTAAAGAATTACAATATAGATACATAGTTATACAATTACCCTCAGAACATTTTTGAATAAATTGCCTACCTGTTTGTCTGTCTGTTGGTTGGTATGTATGTATGTATGTATGTATGTATGTATGTATGTATGTATGTATGTATGTATGTATGTATGTATGTATGTATGTATGTATGTATGTATGTATGTATGTATGTATGTATGTATGTATGTATGTATGTATGTATTATGTATGTCTGTCTGTCTGTCTGTCTGTCTGTCTGTCTGT
>NC_135562.1:8392633-8410133 GCF_964340395.1 Glandiceps talaboti
GTGTCACTGTACCCCGTTATCCATCCTACAAGCAATATGGACCGGTGGATCACTTTAGAATAGTCTGGGGGCAATTCGGAAGTTATAATGAATATACTGCATAATGATAAATCACGAATAGATAGTGTAATTGATTGATAATTGGGTAATTAATGGCGTATTTACCAAACACAGCTACAAGCACACGGACGAGATAGTTTCCTGTCTGAGGGTAATACGACCTTCGTGCTCTTTGTTCTTATTATCTTCCCAAGTCTTTGTCAGTCCATTTTACTTATTAGCAAACGATAGAAAAAAAGCTTTCCCACACGATATCTGTTATCTTGTTTTTCAATCTTTTTGTCTTTATTTCTCTAAGAAATGGAACGTTTCTGAAAGTATTTTGAGAAATGTTTTCCCCCTTATATGAGAAATTTGGATACAGGGGAGTTCTTTTTTTTCCACCGTCCCGAATAAGGTCTCAAGCAGTAGGAATGTTAGTAGCCAACATAGTTAGTCAAGGCTACTGTAAATTAAAGACAGAGAGAGTGAAAATGAACCTTTTGAAATACTCCAGACACAATTGTGTTTGCATTCTGAGGGGTTGATAGAAACTCTTAATGGCCCAGCATGACAGTGTCTTAATTATGGTTGGTGGTGTCCTTCACGGTTTAGTGAGCATTCTAAAACATTTTCAGGAGGGTTCGAGGTGGTCTGAATGATGTCGATGTGAGAGAATGACACTCTTGGGAAGAAACCCTAGAAATATGCAACATGTTCATTTCTACGTTCGCAAACCATGGCTCGAGATTTTTCCCGCCGAAATCATCACACAAATTGTCGTCAACTTACTTTTTGACGCGTCAGGATTTTATTTTGGATTGCAACTGTCGAAATAATCATACTAAATAAAATTGTTTCAAAATTGATCGCAATGATTATCTTTTTACGGACTTGCAAAGCTCTTTACATGTGTCTGGTTGTAGAGATGCATGCATTTGTAACAATGTTGAAAAATTTCGCGTTCCATCGTGAATTCCGGAGTAGGTGGGTGTCTCAAACATTGAAAGGTTGAGTCCTTGTCTCGAGTTTCCAAAACTCGTAAATCTTCGGAAAATATTCCTGTTTTGCCGACTAACCTAGTTTTTGGGGTACAAGACTCGTTCCAACGAACTCCCGGCGTTTTACAACGCCAGACATCGTGTGAGGAGAGTCAACAGACAACCTAGCAAACACTCCTGTTAAAGACGTATCGAATTTGTGGCGTCATAAACATGTCATAGTAAACTAATTTTAATAATAATAATATTCAAAAGTATGGAATTTAAGCCACTGATGAAATTTTATCCGTGGATTTATGGCGAAATTAGTCATTGGCAACAGTATTTGAGTACAAGTTTTTACAACACGATGATTGAACACGTTTCGCATGAGTATTGATTCACGCTATTTGGATTGTAGTAAAGTGGTTCCGTGGTGAGATCGGGTCATGATAGTTTATAAGACGTGTCATTTGTTATTTGTCCCACGGCGATAATATGCCGGTTTAACAGACGTGGGCAATCCAAAATGGAGTTTTTAACATCACAACGACGTACATCTATCTATATAAGTATATATGAGAATTAAATGTAGTCGGCGAATTCATTTAAAATATCCCATAATATGTAAAGCGTTGTTTCTTTGTGAGGGCAAAGGGGTTGGGTGGGGTAGGGTGGGGTGGGGTGGAGTCTTGTTCCCGGCGATAATATTTTCTATGGACGTTCACCTGTTCTTCCAATAAAATCAAGTCGATCAAAATGTGGCTACAGATTTGACAGAAGTTTTGTACATGAATTCAAACAACAACTTATTTGGGTAAATATGCTACGCTATATTGATAAGTGTAGGAATGATGTAGGGATAATGGGGGGGGGGCTGACACATGGATGGGGGGGGGGGGCTGACACATGGAATGACATACCGATTATAATAAATTGGCATGACTCAGAAAAACTTTAAAATTGCAAACTATTTTCACTGGGTATTTTGTACTCATTATACAATATACAGGATGGGACCCTTTATGTGTATAAACTACCCACAATATACACTGAGGAATGGGCTGGGATTTGATGGTTTCCAGGATGAAAGCCATCCCAGACTACTGTCAGACTCCGAGACCCAGATTGATTGAATCGAAGTCAAAACCAGCCAAATGTATTCCCTAGCCATATACTGAAATCCCTAGAGGTGTTACTCCGATGAGAAAAACCCAGTGGCGCATATCAAGTGTAGTAATACTAGCATGGCACTTGGCCTCTCACATATCAATTACATGTCAGATTATTGTAACAATGTAACAATAATGGCCAATGAAATGAAACTAATGTAATCTCAAAATCATAAACCACCATGATATTTGAACTTGAAACAACAAATTAAAACCAGAAGTACATGATGTATATGAGCAATAAAAACTATCACGCTACTAGCCAATACACATGTCTGGAGGCCGTACTTCGTCACATAGCACATCAAAGAGATGTTGAACAGTACGTTTATAAAAACTTGGACTAATTTGATAAGGGTAGCTATTCAAGTGCCGAAATTGATCGAGGCCGGTTTACAAAGTGGATCCTGAAATTTGTGAAAAGTGACACACGTCTGGGGTTGTCAGGTTTAAGGTCGTTTCATAGTGAAACCCATAGATCATGTCCAAAGAACAATCGCAGTTTATTATAACTTTGCTCTAGGCGCCGTGCAACGTACAACAGATACACATGTATGTTTTGAAAGAAACGTATAGAATTCCAGCACTGTCAAATTATCGCGTGAATTATCAGGCGTAAATTCTCAACACGCCCTCTAAAAAGACGGTGAGAACGGGTGTGTTGCATGGGTGTTCTTAGCATGTCACTGCTAATTTTGCGATAAGCACCCCGCTGCTCTAGATCTAAGCATGTAATCATAAAGGCGGTCGTGTTTATGTAATAGTACATAGAACACAATACATTTCACATCCAGAGAAATGCCAACATTTTCAGTAAGTTCGTCAGTAAAAAACTTATATACATAAAGCTGGTACACCATAAACTCTTACCAACTACAAACTGCCCCCGTCTCTATCCATACCTAAATGTTTTTTTTTTATAAATAAATAAATAAATATATATATATTACGAGAAACTTCGAAGGGACGTGAGGTATAGAGAACCTTGGATTTGTAATTCTACCAACCATTTGCCGAGTTTTGAATTTCTAAAAATATATGAATGAATGTGAAGTTGATGTGATTTCAAGATGGCCTTGACGAAGTATATATCATGGGAAGTCGTCTTTTTGTAAACGATACATGCATGATTCATTTTAAAGAGAGGGTTGCCCGAGGCAGAACAGCATCGCACATACTCCTCGGGAATCCCAGTCCTGGCATAGCTAGTCAGTGACACAGTGCACGGTGTGATCCCTGGGTTGGAACGGCGCAAAAATCTTCAAATACCTTCCAAAAAACGTGAGAATATTGTCATTCGACGTTCAAAAATTGTTGCTAACACTGAAAACGTGTATAAGCCAAAAAAAAATATTGACATAAATTGGACCGAGGTTTTTTGAAATGGCAGGATATGACGTGCGTGAGAGAGAAAGGGGAAACCAATACAAAGTCCGTCGAGTGGAAAGGTGATTTACGTACGTAGAGTGTAACGTGACATCTTGTGTTCACTCGGCAGCGATGTGACCCTCCCAATAAAAAGAGCAATCCCCTTTCCGCCGTGTATGGTATGTCACTTTTTCAACATTGGGGTGTAGCCATGATGTTTTAAGTCTATTATGTTGGTTTATCGGTGTGCTATATAACTTAAACCGTTACCGATGGAGTGACTAACACTATTGTTGGCAAAGTAACGGTCTATTTTACGAACGCTTTTGTTTTACTTTCTTCACAAAATCTTTTACGCCTCGTATCACCCCATAAAAACTCCAAAATTCATAAAGACACTACGTTTTTAGACAATCAGCTTTATTGCCATGTTTGTTAACTTTATGTTGGGACAGTTGTTTCGTACTTTTTCACTCGATGACAATTAAAGTTCTCTTTGAGATCACATTAACCGATTTGAACGCTGAACCATAAAAATCCTGCTTTTAAATTAAATTATCATAAAAAGTACTTAAAAGAGTGAAACAATCGGCATAAACAATGTATTATCGTTACCGAATAACTACATCTAAAGTGTCTAGCCACAATCGATTGAAATTTAAATTCTTCAAAATAGCTTAAGTGTAATTTAATGGGAATGGGGTACAATTCGGTGATGCCGTTTGCTATTCAATTCAAATTTCTTAGAAATAGTGACATTTTTGCTGACACTTGAATTTTCGGAAAACAAAAATCTCAACAAATGTCAGATGTTTGCCACTGATATTGAGTAATTCACGGAGTGGGGTGGAATGTTTAAGCATCTAGTCTAAAATTGACGTCAAAATTACCAAAATGTTACCCGAAATATCAAATTTATGGCCGACGGAATATTTGGTTTTCTGATAACAAAAATCTCAGTAAGTTTGACAATTTTGCTGCTGATATTAAGTTATTCACGTCGTAGGAGTGCGTATTTATGTGTCTGGTCTAAAATTGATGTCAAAACACCAAAAAGTTACAAAAAAGCTCAAATTTCTGAGAACGACGGAAAGTTGATAGGAGAAACGTGAGCAGTGAACGAGTTCAGAAGAAGAATATCAACTGACGTAATAATTGTTGTTGATGTCTATTTCACAAACTGCTTTCACGTCTGAAACATATCAGATTACATCTAAGCCACTTATGATGTCACACGTTTACTGTTGGGTATCTCTATGACTTACAATGTTTCCTTCCGAGATTAAGATCAATCGGAAGTTGTCTTATCTGGCGTGAAAATAGCCAAATTTGCGTTTCTTGAAGGACACGTTTGTCTAGTCTGTTTTGGAACTCACAGGAAGGTCACGCATGCAAATCGCGGCGCTTCTCTGTGTACATATATATACATGCTAATACATTGGGTGGATTCTTATTATCAGTTGACACTACAAGGACACTTCACTTTCACGATCCCTAAAATTGGGCCACACATTATCCATCATCGCCTGTCTCATTTGTCGTTTCACTCAATACGTAAGACGCAAAAACCATCAAGTGACACCCACCACTTATACGCATTTTGTTTTGTATTGGTTTCGTGTTTTGTTTGTGGTGATATTTGACACCTTACTTAGGCTATACCAGAAATGCATCCGATTCTAAGTGATACAAACATGTGTAGACAGCCTTGTATAGAGACGTTCACGGGACTGTAACACGTGTATCACGATAACACAACACATATACATCACTGTAATACCGGTTTCTAGTACTTTGTATTTGAACAATGATAGGTCATCATGTACGCATATGTTCTTTTCTCATGCAATGGTTGATTCTGACGTCACACGCGACGTTTTTTTTCTATTCTATATATTGTGTAAACGACACACTCAACAGGTAAAAATATTCCTATGTTGTCAATGTTCTTATCGTATCTTACGTTGTACGTGCCGCTCTCTATCCCTCGTCTCGATGTATCGCCGAGAGAGGGCCCTTTTCCTCCGAGGAGTCGCACGTCTTGTGAATAAAACAAATGAACATCTTCGACTATGAGAGGTGTTAAAAACGATGTTTTTGAGTGTTATGGTACATGATAAATATTGTATGTCGACAGACAAAATGAACAGTTGCAAGAATAATCCCAGCTCTCACTTACTCTCTCACTCGCTCACCCACTCACTCATCCCACTCACCCACTCGCTCGCTCAACCAACCAACCAATCAACCAACAAACCGACCGACCGACCGACCGACCGACCGACCGACCGACCGACCAACCAACCAACCAACCAACCAACCAACCCACCGACCGACCAACCGACCGACCTTCTAACTGACTAACAAACCACCTAACTATAGCTTGTTTTGGTGTCAAACTGCGCTTTCTTCAAGGTGCAGTCATAACAGGAGTAATAAAACAAGTACAAATCTCACTTGATATGAATGTATTTTTTAGGAATACCAACAAAAATAAAGAAGATATATCCGTATGTTATTATACTATTGTCAATGAGTTATATTTTACGTGTAAGTGTCACTGGATTGAGAATGGCATCGAATTTACAAATAGGATGAAAGAACAGACGACTTTAAATCTAAAACTACATCTGCAAAACAACAGAAATTCAATGTCATTTGGTGGCCAAGGTCATGTTATTGGGGAACAATAACCGCGGGCAGGTCATTGCCTCGAATATAGTTGACCTGATATTACTCAGAGGAGGTGAGTGGAATCCATAATACAATTGTCTGAAGTACGTGATGAACAACCCATTATTCCCAACTTATTCCCATCTCATCTTCATCCCGTTATACTGACATGTATAATACAAAGGACGTTAGTTAAACAGAATCAACTCGTCGTCTGGATCAACAAAATTCTTGCTACATTTCATCGTCTGGCTCAACACAACAAGCATTGCTATTTTCTTGCTTATCAAAACACCACATCACCTGTAAGGAGTAAAATTGTTGACATGCCTGAAAAAAGTATACATTGTTGCAATTAAATATGAGTTGGCGACGATCTGCTGAGATAGTGGTAACTCACACAAGAAAATGTAGCAATGTTGGTAAAATTTTCGTCCAGCTAGACGATAAAATGTAGCAATGTTGGTAAAATTTTCGTCCACCAGACGATAAAATATAGTAATGTTGGTAAAAATTTATGTCTAGCCAGACGATAAAATGTAACAATGTTGATAAGATTTGTGTTGAGCCAGACGATAAAATGTAGCAATGTTGGTAATATTTTCGTCCAGCAAGGCAGCCATTTGTTTCTGATCAATTGACTGTCACTGTATCTGATTTACAAACAAAATGCAACTACCATATGATCTCCTGAGTTCTGTTGTGGTGGCCATACGTGTGCCACACGTTCTCTTTCGTTTGGTCCCTATGCTTATATGTTACCAGTGATAAAGGTACTTTAGAAACCATCTAGGCGTGATTCTCATTGCCATTGTTGTTAACTGGTATTAACCATTCAATTGTACGTAATAGTTAAATGTTTCTCATTTCATACTTTCAATGAAGTTTTGAGAAAAACTCAGTTTTTTTTAGACAAACTGTATTTTATCGTGTAATCCTATCGTTTCAATTATTATCTCAAATATGATTTCGTCTCAGAGTATGTTGTGGAATGTTTGGTGTAAGAGGTTTTTTAAACTTCCTTTATTGTATATGTTATTCTTTTCCCTACAGTTAGTTCTATATATGGATATTTTTTGTCTGAAATAAACCTAAATATTAATATTAATAACAATAATAATAATTCTCACACCTATTTCCAATATTTCATCGTGGACGTAAAACATTGTATATAGACCTGTTCCCAATCAAGAGACAAAAACTGCTGTTTAACCCCTTCTAACGAAAACTGAAGAGGGGACTCGAAGATGCCATATTCACGTATTTTGTTCCCCAGGTAATTAGAACTACATCTGGTCAATATTTATGATATTAGCACGTGAGTAGGGTCAGATCACTTAGAGAGAAAGCTCATAGCTACTGGGTATTATACATCTCACGTCGATGTCTCTATTTGGAGTCAGTTTGTATTCTAATGAAGGATTACAAGAATGACATCTATCAACCATCACATGTAATTAGAGGACGGGTTGTAAAAAACGATATGCCATGAATTTTGCCGAATACGTTATCTTTCTTTGTCAGTTTACAAAGAAAATGCAATAGATTTATAAATACATAAATAAATATGTAGATAGACAAATATGTAGATGGACACACATATGTAGAGAGACATATGGATAGATAGATAGACAAACATATATATTGATAAACAGACAGACAGACAGACAGACAGACAGACAGACAGGCAGCCAGACAGACAGACAGACAGACAGACAGACAGGCAGACTGATAGATAGATAGATAGATAGATAGATAGATAGATAGATAGATAGATAGATAGATAGATAGATAGGAATGAATAAATAAATGTATTTCGTAAAATTATTCAATGCAATATTTTCTCTTTTAGTAGTTTATTCGCAGTCTGAAAAGCTTTTCAATAAAAGGAGGTATAATGTCTGAAACAAATTGAAAAACGTACTTTACGGGTAAAATCTATTTATTTTTTTATGTGAACGGTAAAAGAAATCTGTCTGTATTTATTGGAGAACAACAGGGTTCCACGAGACATATCAGTAAATTGATATTGATAAATGTTTCATTTAATGTCTATTTTGTACTTAATATTATATAAAAAATGAGTTCTAAACCATCTATGAATAAAATCGTCCCTAGCAACTCTATTTACTCACGGTATGGCGCTGTCTAATTTGGTCCACTCTCTCGTTTTCTTTCAATAATGCTTTGTATGTTTCTAGTTTAGCCTAGCCCCCCTCCCCTCTCTCTCTCACTGTCAATCTCTCTCACTTTCTCTCTGTCACTATCGCTCTCTCTCACTTTCTCTCTGTCACTTTCACTCTCTCTCACACTCTCTCTGTCCCTCCCTCCCCCCTCACTCACTCACTCACTCACTCACTCACTCACTCACTCACTCACTCACTCACTCACCCTCTCTATCTCCCTCTCTCTCTCTCTCTCTCTCTCTCTCTCTCTCTCTCTCTCTCTCTCTCTCTCTCTCTCTCTCTCTCTCTGTATATCTATCTCTCTGGTGTCTCTATCGCTAACTCACTACTCTTTCCATATTAGTATTTTTTCATTGTATTGTTGTAATTATGATGACTTTGATTTATTGATATTTTATCCTTGACCTTCCATTATCTAATTGTGATGTACTCGTCAGGACGACGTGATCACTATCAGTAATATGGCGACAGGCATGGACAAGTTACTGATGACCCGATGAAGCTTGTCTGGTCTCCATGGCTACCATTATCACGCCAAACACGACCTCTTTCACTGGGAATCACTTGTGTAGTTTTGACACGCATATATGCGCACATTTTTGTGTGTGACAAGGACATTGGGTGTTATTTCGATTTTCTCATTCGTCACGACTGTTCCACAGAGATCGCATATGGCATACCTATTAAAAGAAATGGCCGCATGGCACGTGCATTCTAATTGCCTATAGAAATGTACATGGTTTATGTTTTGCTTGTTTCAACAGGGAAAGATTTTTCTGCCCTCTGGGATTACTTCATCAATTCCGATTTTTAGTTGAATTTATGATTTGAAAAGTACACGTCACTGTCAGGCCAACCCAGGTGAACGTTTATCGAAGTTATTAATATAATGTCGATTTCATATTGATACTGGTATCAGTAATATTGTAATCTGTATCCTATAAGTTTGTGAAGAATATGAAACGTGACCGATTCGTTGCCATGGTAACAAATTCAACACTCTCCATATCATTTTTTATATCATGGTTTCGACTCATGTCCATAAAATGTTGTCCGCAGGGTTCATAAACAAATCACTTTAAATGCAGACCCAGATCTCGGTCATCCATCCACATGGCTAATTATCGTAGGACGTACTTGATGTGAATTTTACTCTAGCTCAGGACACACAGAAGGAATTCTAGTACGTGTTTTTTTACAAAATTGTTAGAATCTAATGCTTGGGGGCGTACTTACTTGAAAATTTACTCTCTGAATGTACTTTAATTAAAATTAAAGAAATAGTTGTTCAGGAAATGTATGTATGTGATAGATGTATCCTCTCTCGTCCGCGGGCTGTCCAGGGAGATTGGAGTAGTATGTTGACGAGTCGATGCCCTCTTGGGTTCATCGTAAGTACAAGGTCACCCTGATGTGTTTTTAGGGATTTTGAGGCACGGAGTACGAAGGTCACGAATTTCAAAAGGAATATTGATTAGAATCGAAGGCCTCTAACTAGCATAATCTTTTGACTATTGGAAATTTTGTGAAAATATTGATATTTCTCCTTTTTTTGTTATTTTTTTATGACAGCTTAGTGAAAAAGTATAGATTATTTCAACAAAGGCTTTCTCAAACAAAGTTTAGAAATGTTGGGAAATCAAAAGAAAAATATATCAAAATTTTAGTAAATAATATTATTTATTCTCTCCAAACACATGGTGGAAAATTACTATTAAAAAAACTTGGAAAATTTTTCTTACATAAGTGTTTCTTCTATTGAGTGACGATTTATTTCATGATGACGTGAACATTTCACGACTACATGTATATCCAAATTTCCAGTAACATTGGCAAAATCTCAAGAAATTATGAAAATAATGAAAGAAAATCTTTTCTTTGATTCAAAACCTATGGGTGTGGACTATTATAAAAGAGAACACAAACATTCACTGGGTTCTGGAACCTGACTTATTACCTACCATTTTAATTGGCTATTGATACCAAAACACGGGAATTCATCAGTTCAAAATGTTTCACCACATTCTGTACACAAACCACGATCTACACAGGAGAGGGTTAATGAAAGACTCCTCTGTAGCGGCTTCTATCATTTTAGGGATGACACTACAGACGGATCGATTATTTTACTATTTCAAGATGCGTCTTGGATGGTGCCGTAAAAGAGGCTGTGGTTTACGACGACGGGGTCTTTTATGATTAATTTCTTTCAGGTAATGATATAATGCAACATAATTCATTTGTCGTAAAACACTACCCTCTTTTACGGCAACTTTCCTCTTTACGGCAACGACATCTCACGGACACCCCAGTGAGAAAATTTGCTCTTATCTGGAGTGCGAAAAAGATAAAACTCAGCCAATTTTTTTTATAATATCACAAATATTTGCAAAATTTCTACTAAAATGTATCTATAAGAAGCCATCTTCACCAGCCTATAAGTATAACATTACATTTGTTCGCAATAAAATGGCCAATATCAAATATTTCAAATACTCGATGGATAAGAAATACACAGTAACATGTTTTTGAAAATCGAAGATCTGTTAAAAGAGCTTGTTGTACCTGATAAACTATCAACATCGTTCACATAGGAACATATTAAACATATGAACCCATAAGTCGTCACCAAAAACTGTGTTTTGACAACACAGCCACTAATATACCGTGATACTTTGCTAACAATGTTGACAACCAAAATAAATATTAAGTGGCCCTGACACTATTTCGAACATTGAGTGTCCTTCAGAATCGACAAATTGCGCGTAACAGAAACGAAGGCCATCTCTGTAGCTTCGGGTTATCCTAATTACCCCATATTTTACCAAATATTTTGCTGGCACTTCAAACAAATTCTTGATATTTTACAACCAATGCTGCCAATGCCTTGCAATCGTCACATATCTCTGAACAAATCTTAGAGATAGGTCACTTTAGTCTAACCAAATTGTTACGAATGGCGTAAGTAAATAATTGGTGGGGGAGGGGCGGGGGAGGGGGGTGTGTGCATGCCAAAGACGGAGATGAGGCAAAGGTCAGCGCGTTATAATTAATTGTAAACACACCTTCCTATCATGTTAGGCAGGCTTCCAAAACCATAGCACACATTCTTGACCATGTAAAAATATGTGTCCAGACGATATGTTTTGGTATGAGAAAGAGCGCATTTTCCCCCCAAAATGTAGAATGACTGGCTCACGGAGTTGCCACCACACCTCCCATCTGGTAACAGATGACGTTAACATTGATAGTTGCTAGGTCAAACCCCAGGTCAAGCCCCGCCTTTGCCATAGTTTCAGAATGGCTAAAGTCATTGGGCAAGATTTGAACCACGATTGTGCCTCAGTCCTCCCTGCTGCATAATTGGGGACCTGGTAGGATAGAGGTTGCAATGTGAATGTTTTATTCCTATGCACTTACAAATGCTGCATCGGATCGTGTGCGCCGTTGGGAGTTGAGGAAATATAAAATTGTTGTGCCACTATAGATCCGTACAAGGGTAATAATTGCTCGCATTTTGAGCAAAGTCTGACAATACGCGATATAAAAACGAATACATTCATCATTGTTATTATTATACCAGGTTAGGAACTGTACAACTGCACCTAACCTAGAGCTTCGTTTGCAGATATTAAATAAGCATATTAGAATTACATTACTTCTCAGTATAACTAAATTTGTAGATATATTTTTCATGTATTTGACTATGCAAGGACTGCCAAGTAGCTATGAGTAAACTGACCTAAACTTGATTCGTAAAACAGACATATGAATTAGGAAATGCCGTAAAACTGACAGGTAAGAAATGTCGTAAAACAGCCGTATGAATTAGGAAATGCCGTAAAACAGACAGGTAAGAGATGTCGTAAAACAGTCGTATTAATTTGGAAATGTCGTAAAACAGACATGTAATAAATGTCGTAAAACAGTCGTATGAATTTGGAAATGCCGTCAAACAGACATGTAATAAATGTCGTAAGACAGTTGTATGAATTTGGAAATGTCGTAAAACAGACATGTAATAAATGTCGTAAAACAGTTGTATGAATTTGGAAATGTCGTAAAACAGACATGTAATAAATGTCGTAAAACAGTCGTAGAATTTGGAAATGCCGTAAAACAGACATGTAATAAATGTTAAACAGTCGTATGAATTTGGAAATGTAAAACAGACATGTAATAAATGTCGTAAAACAGTCGTATGAATTTGGAAATGTCGTAAAACAGACATGTAATAAATGTCGTAAAACAGTCGTATGAATTTGGAAACACACAATAAAAAAAGTGTGAATTAGGAAGTCCAGACACAGTGAACATTTTCAAATTTTGGTGCAAAACATAAAATACACACCGAGTAAAAACTATCTCTATGTTTATATTATTCTATATCTGTCCATCTTTTTTGATACTTAAATAGGTGCTGGTACTTTCAACAAATACGGGTCCTAATGCCACTCTATTTTTATGAACAAGCTATGACTAAAGAGAGGGTGTGAATATATAAATATAAACTATCTACATTATAAACCATGTTGAGGTTAAACGACTCCATATTTCAATATTGTACACATAATTCTGTCAATACTCTTGGCTTTATATAGTGTAGACCACAGGGACGCGTAATGTTGCCTGGATTGAGGACTTATACCAGAACTGTCGAATAATGTTGCTACGAATAAGCGAATAATGTTGCTACGAATAAGCGTATTCTCCATACACTATGCATACACGCTTGATACTAGGAAGGATTTTCTTCTTTCCCTTAGCAGTATAATTGGTAATGATATTGTTTTATACAAGCAACATTACGAGCCCCTATGGTTCGACCTTGGAAGCGTTCTCTCAACGCTTGTCAAGGTTGACTATTCAGGCTATTACGAAGGCTGCCAACACTCCCCGCTTAAAACGATGATGACATGGGTCCATTATTAAATGTTAACAAAAATGAAGTGAACACATTTGAATGACTTGTTTTGTGGAACAAACTCTTGGTATGTATGTGTGTGTGTGGGGGGGGGGGGGCAAAGACGTCAGAGAAAAAACCGTTACTATGAGGCGTAAACAAATTGTGTGGTTCTGATTACATTCAATTTTAGAATAGGTGGGATAGATTTTTTATTTTACTTTTTAATATATTTCTTTTATGTGTGAGTATCTAGTTCAGGTAATTATGTTTTTCTGTTCTTTTCCATATGGTCTCTGTGTTATTTGTTTCTCCTCAACAGATGTACAGCCGTTACAGATTTGAAAAGGATGTCAGTTTCCGCATCCACAATTTTCGCTATTTTCTTATTTTTCACGAATATGTAAAAAAAAAATTAGGGTCGGCGTGAAAAACTAGGTGGGGTCGGGTAACCCGAACCAAACAACTTGTTTTATTTTGGCCTGAGAGAGAAAAAAAATGCTAATTCAAGTTCCCGATATTTAACTGGAAAGTTTCCAGAACTCTAACATTTTATTAATATTGATGGACCACGCTGCCATAGTTTTATGAACCATAAAATATCGAAACTGACAGAATAGATAAAACTTATCAAAGAATTTAATCTACGTTTTGACCTTGTTTAGCCTTCATTCTAAGTTTGATTGTAACTGATGATAATATGATAAAATTTTGCTATATACAAAACATGGGATATAAACATTTGACACTTTCAGAAACTTACATCTACCCAAACAGTTGAATACTCTTTTTTTCTTTTTTTTTAAATGCGACATACATCTATATTTTGTTTGATTCAATTATCTGTGCATTAATATATTACTCTCATATAATTTTTACATTTTATATTAATTTTGATCGTGTACATTGTAAACGTTTTGTCGATTTCATTTATCATGAAATTTGTGACTAATGCTTTATAAATGAAGTAGAAATTATACACACGTGTACTATATTTATGAAATTGATTCATATTATGAAATTAGATTTGAAATTTACAGGGTACATAATCAAGTTATAAAATTTATCTTGTAATGTACACGGTACTTATATATGAACCTCCAACTGTACCATGTTATTGAATTTAATCTAGTTATGAAATCAATATTGAAATTTATATGGTATGTAAGTATACCATGTTCATGAAGTTAACCATATGAGCACGAAATTTACAATGATGGTGACTTTAATATAAAAACAAGAAAAAAATTGTATCGATTTTTTTTAGCAGTTTAGAATATTAATTACGTTGTTTACAATATAGATGGAATCAATCACAATATTTATGTGCATCATAGATTATGTTAACTTAATCTGAGAATTGGTGTCGAATTTTTTTTCAAAAGTTTTGCAATTTTCATAAACTTCAAAATACTGAAAATTAGAGTGTTAATGTACAACATAGGGTAGTTAAATTAATTCTGAAAGTGACAATAACGCTTAGAAGTTGAATTTCGTTACTAGAATTTACCGGAAATATAGAATGTGCAAGTACAACAACATACAACTAAGACTAGAGTTGTATGGAAAGTGTAGTCTTCTCAACATCGTTATAATTGAACCTATTACCATTTTTTCCCTTTGAGTATACCGCTGAGTAGAACCGTCATTGAAATTAGTTTTCACTTGTAAAACAGTATCAATAATTGTGAGACAAGTGAGTTAAAATGTATCACTCTCGTGCGTTCACTAATAAGTTACTCAACCTCCACAAGGTTGTTGTGTCTGGTAAAAAGATCATGAGTGGAGATTTGATATTAATATTATGACTAAAGCATAAAATGTTATCGCCTATAGTAATACAATGTTGCAATAACAGTCTCAGAAGAAGACTACAAACTCAACAAGTCGGCGCCCTGGCACTAACTCAGCGTCCTTTTGAAAGGGAAAAAACTAAAAAAAGGTTGTTTCATTTATATAATGATGTTGCGTAGACCTCACTTTCTATACAATCCCGATCTTGGTTGTAAGGGAATGTAATTTACTTTTGAAACTGACAGCAATCGTTGTAGAAGTTTGCAATGTTCATAAATTGAAATTTACTAGAAATTTAGAATGTTCATGTATCTTGTGGTGAAGTGAAATTGATCTTGAAATTTACGATGCTTGGATAAAATACTACAATATTGCCACGTACTGAAATGACTTAAAATTTACAACATCAAGCTCACAGAGGGACTTAGTTGATATTAAAATTTTACGATGGAAGGAAATTTCCTACTCGATCATAAATGCACATGTTGTGTCGTGTGTAATATATATATTACCGTATGTTTGTATAATTCATAAAAGTGAAATCGAAATACGGGTGACAATTATTTAGTAGCAGCTCTAGGGACTTTCTGGGATAATATGATGAAAAGAACAGCGAATTAATTGTGTCACGGTTTATGCTTTTACAAAGCAATGAAGCCAAATTGTCATTGTCTATTCCAGGACCAAACTTAAACTATTTTAATAACGGATTCAGTAATTTAATAAATTTCGTATCACTAACATATTAACTTTCAATTGTTAGGAACTTATAATTTGATAACGGATGAACAACGGTTCATAGCCGAGAAGTAGGTCTTTTCCAATGTCAGGGTTTTTTACTGAATCTCAAAGGAAGTAACATTAAAATTTTTATTTATTGTCGCTTTATTATTTCCCGTGGTATTTATAACAATTTTTGCCTACTTCGTTAATATTTTCTATGTTAAAATATCGAAAGAATCCACACAAGTATGTGAAGATTAAAGTGGCCGTGATGAGGATTGGGTATTTATTTTGGATTTTTAATTTATATAACAATTTTATCATGGCTTCCTGCTTGAAAGATCAATGTGAAACAACATTGTCTAAGTCTGTGTTTGTCACTTAATACATTGCGAAATGCCAAAACATTTGTAAAAATGCTTGTTATTGTACGTACAGTAACAAACATTTTACACATGTATTATGTTTTTGCAATTTATTGAACTACAAACAAGGACTTGGTCAATGTTGTTTCACATTGATTTTCCGTGTAGGAAGCCATGATAAAATTGCTTTACGAATTATAAATCGAAAATAAATACTCCAATCCTCATCCATTAGGCCTCTTTAATAACTGACAAATGAATTCAATGTATTTGACACTGACATCAACAAAAGATGTTAAATTAAAAAACAACAACACATATACATGTACGTACACAAAATGATAGAAATATGATATGATGAATATGATAAATAATAATATAATGTAATGTAATGTAATGTAATATATAATATAATATAATAGAATATAATAGAATGTAATATATTATAATATAATATAATATGATAAATATGACATAATGATATAATATAATATAATATAATATAATATAATATAACATAATATAATGTAATATATATATAGCATAACAAGAATAGAATAGAAAAGAATAGAATAGAAAAGAATAGAATAGAATAAAATACAATACAATAGAATAGAATAGGTATGAGAAAATGAATTAACAAAAGAAACACTTAAATGAAGGACAAGTTGTATTCCTTTTATTATTGTGTATCTACCACAGACAAAATAAACATATGAAATAAAATAAAATTAACAACCTAATAAAAGTTAAAGAATAAAATATGAGCAAATAAGAATAACCAGAGTGATGAAATAAATATGTCAATCCTACAATGATTAATAATTGTATACTATAACAAAGAGTTACCACCGTAAAATCCAACGAGTTTCAGAAGGTAGCGTGAATGCAACCTGCAGCAGATTATCAATATCAAGCAGGAGGAACAGATGGCGTTGTTGCGGCTCGGTGATTAATAAAAACATTAAAACTGTGTTCACGGCATGTGACCAGACCAGGTCCGTCCCGAGACATCGAAGACCCCAGGAGTCTGAGTCAATAGCCGCTGTGTCAATTTCCATACGCGGTGTTCGTAGTTCTATGACGCTTAATTATGTTTATTATTCGTATTCTTAATGAAGTAGAAACGGACAATAGGTTAGAGAGTTGATTTTCTAGTAATTGGCGATTGAGGACAATATACCCTATTAATGTTGTGCAAGTTCATGTTGACAACCAGTATTATTTTAACTAACGTTCAGGGACTCTGTTACAAAAATTGTAATGGTATCTTTAAATAAACACGGTTGGTTGTTGA
>NC_135562.1:8415133-8545133 GCF_964340395.1 Glandiceps talaboti
GGTTAATGGATTGATAAGTAGAATGGCTGGATGGATGGAAGGAAGGAAGGAAGGAGGGAGGGAAGAAAGAAAGAAAGGAAGAAGGGCTTGGGAGGTTTCTTGACAACTAACGTTAAAACTCACGCAGCTGTCACTGTTCTTGTCCGGTAATCGACCTTTGGTCATTTTATGCTACCCGGTGCAAGTCGGTCACTATCTTTCTTTGAACCTGCTTACATGTAATTACAAAGAAGTCATGCCGTCATCTGGGACATCTCTATTCCCGCATATAAAGCTTGCACCTTTATTCCTCTGAGTCAGTAAACAAAAGGCGGGAGAGCAGATTACCACTCAAAAGACAACCACATTCAATTAATTATACATTTGGATTGAAAAGACTGCAAAGCTGCCACAGTTTGGCTAAAGTTACGTAAGTCAAATTGATTAGTCATTGCACAGGTTTGAAATGAACCGTTTGTGAATTACAATGTGTGTGTGTGTGTGTCATCTTGAACAGTACAGTTAATTGAAAGTTGGTTTAGAGCAATATCGGGATGACCATACATTAACTGATCGACTTGCATTGTTTCATAAGTTGTCCCCTGTGGCAGGTTGTCATATCAAAGATGTTTTTTTCTTCGGCTGTTACAACAAATTTGAATGTTACCATACTAAAAAGTGTTCAAAAGATATTACAATGTAAAAACAACATCCGCCAGTAGTCACTAAAATACAACTACCGACATCGAAGCATTGACAGAATTTGTTACAAAACAGCGAAAGTAAACAACTGAATTGGATTAATAATACCTGGCACAGCATGTTGGAAGGACAGAGACTTACTTGCATGACATTCCACCAGTTGATAAGAACAATTTTATGGCCACTTTACACAATAATTCAAGTTCACCATCAAATTTGAAATTCCCCCTGGCATTTCATATACACACAAAGAGGCCATAAAACTGTTCTTATTAAACCATGAAATGTAATACAAGTCTCTCCAACATGCTGTGCCAAGTGTTATTAATCAAATTCATTTGTTTATCTTCCCTATTTGTAATAGGTACCGTACCGAGTACAAAATGAGAAATCTTTGGGTCTTTGAGATGGACATCGTGTCATTGCATTAACTATAAAAGTAAATATTTAACATAAATCAAGTGTTGGATGACTGAGTTGGGATCTATTCACAGAAAGAGTATCGCACTATGTGGGCCAGTCCACGGATCAACTGCTGAGAGGGCGCACACAGAAATCGGTACGTGCACACACATAATGTGATAGTTATCGCGTGTGACGTCATCAACCGCTGTCTGTAGACGTGCTGGACATATTTAAATGGGGATCAGTAATGGTACAGACTATTAATCCAATGTTATTAACCCAGTCTGTGCCCGATCCTCTACCTTTCTCAACGATAATCAGCTGACTTTGACAAAGATTTATTGAGCAATATCTTCCACTAAAAGTTATCTGTCATCTGCAAATGGAAAGTCATCGGCGTATTTCAAAACAAAGCATGATTATCAAAACGCGTTATTTCAAATTTTGTATTTTCAGTCGCATTTTTGTGACATGTTTAGCGGAAAACCGAGAACGTCGATCGCGTTTTCAACTTCAAAATGATCCACATTACAATCGTAACCATGGTAATAAGAATATCGATGTGTTTATGATTTTGCTTAAATATTGATACATTTCGCATTTGTGAAACACTCGATAATGTTTACTATAAAGTGTTTTGATTTCGTGAAAATTTAAAATAGTCCCGGCTTGTTTAATATATGTGTATTGTGTTATTTATTACCACTTGAAGTCGCACGACTGCCCTCTTATTGCTTTTCCTTGAACCTAAAGATATATTGCTGTAATAAAACCGATTAGGAATTGAAGGAAGGTCGAAGTAGCAATTTGCCAAGCAAGGCTCATTTAACGCAAAAACAGCACGCAATAGCATATATTTCAACCCATTGCCTTTTTTGTTCGCTTCGAGTAAATGCGCGCACGGCTGTTGGTATTACGCAGCGGTTGCTATGGTTTTCAAACTAGGGCCCACGAAGATGGCGACGTGCGCTTGTGCGCCACCTGCACAGTGTGAGTTGAAATTTATGCGTTCTGAAATTAATACCCTACAGTGGGTATAAATTTCGTATCGACACGTTTTGCTCATGAACGAATTCTCTAAATGTTGAATTTAATGGCCTGGTCATGTGTCAATTCGGGAATTGGTCGGATTATTTCAAATATGGAAGAGCAGGTCGCTTGCAGGCCCTAACATTGTATGCATACATGCCATTTTCTTACAAGGCCATAGAGTATAATAGAAACGTTACACTTATTTTTTCTAGGTTGACAGGTTGCTTGTCTTTAAACTCTACTAGAATTTTAAATCCAAGCCAAACATTTTCCTGTTTTTCTTCTCGGACATCAACCTCCTCTTATCCACCCACCCACTCACTAGCCTTCGATTTTTTTCTTCCACGGTACCATTTATTTTCCCGCCAAGAATTACGTGAACATCAGAGTACATTATATAGTATTTCCTCTGGTGAACATTGTAGTATTTTCGCTACCTTTTCGGCCAACCTCAACACAATTTTAGACCTGAAAAACACGGATAACATTTATCTATTTATCTATGTCAAAATTATTTTGCTACAGTTTCATTTATTTTCCCGCCAAAAAAATTGTGAACATTATAGTATTTCCGTTAACTTTTTGGCAACATAATTTTAGACTTGAAAAACAGATATAACGTTTGTTTATTCATCTATGTCACAATTTAGATCTAAATGACTTTAACAATTATTTTGTTCAAATTCCCGTCCCTTGATTCGTTGTAATGCTAACAGAAAAGGGTGAAAACACTGACACGTCATGTATTATGTAAAATACACGACACAAAAATAATTGAAAATTGCACTGACCATAACATCATTTTAAATATTGAAACTTTTTAGAAACGAAAAGGTGTTTTCTCCTTTGAATTTTTTTTTGCATAAGTTTGTCTAAAGAATTGAAAATATTTTATTTATTAGTCAATATATTAAGTATTTCCGACTGCAGTCAGCCGTGGTGTCTACCCTGATAATGTCACATTTGGATGCAATACGCTTATCAAGTTATCACCGGCAGGCAAAAAGCAAATTCCTCCTTCACGCAAGAGCTACGGTTGATCAACATTGTTGAATTAGAATAACTAAAAAATGCAAAATTCTTTTGATATTGTATTTTTAATGATATAAATATTAATATAACTGGCACATTGAACGGGCTATTAATAACGGAGTGTTCCCTTATTCCAAAGATGTATTCCAGACGAATTCAATTACTGTATCCCCAACGGTGTATTGACTTTATGATGTATTCAAAATTTTTGATAGGTTTTCTGTGCGCATGTACTCTCTAGAGGAAATACTTAATTCGATGGCCGCAGTTTTACAATGGAATAATTCAAGAGATAAGCCACTAAATGAACCAATTGGTTTTCGTGTGAAAGAAAGTAAATATGAATTTAAATGCCAATAGCTTGTTTTTGTAAATGTAGGTATACATAGTATGTTTGTTGTATTCGAAACAATTTTTTTACAAGATATGTATTTTAATTATTATTATGTGACTTAATTTCAAACCGAGATTTTTTTCCTCGACGTTAAATAGTCACCTAAAAAAATCGTGGTTTTTACTGTCTCAAAGGGACGCGCTTAGGTAGGCTAAATGTGTATATTTGTGATGTTCACATAGACATTGTATTGAGCATTGTATTGATGGGCACCTTATCGTCGTTATTGTAGTCATCTTCTTAACTCTTTACGGAATAACATCTTTATAAACGTCATAACCTTGAGATTGCCTGATTATGAAACACGATTAAAGACGTTTATCTGTGCCACTGGTCGGTGAGTCGTTTAACTGTGCCACTGGTCGGTGAGTCGTTTAACTGTGCCACTGGTCGGTTAGAATCTCTACGAAGTGCTAGCAGGTTACCGTTCTGTTGATTTTTATTGGATCTGATGAAGACAGTGATCGATTATGCCGGAGGCGTGATTTATATATCTACCAGTCTCACTTTACTCCTTGCTAACTCTTGCTTTCTTTGTCTGTTTATATTAACCTGTCTCTGAGAGGGTCTGACTGTCAATCAATTTACACACACACACACACACACACACACAGACAGACACACACACACACACAAACTAACACACACACACACACACACACACACACACACAGTGACACGCCCACACACATCCAATCTCGATCTCGTCTGATTCCCATGATTGGTGTTTGTGTGTTTCCGTCTCTCTCTGCGTTCTCTGTCTGTCTGTCTGTCTGTCTGTCTGTCTGTCTGTCTGTCTGTCTGTCTGTCTGTCTGTCTGTCTGTCTGTCTGTCTGTCTGTCTGTCTGTCTGTCTGTCTCTCTTTCCATGGCAGTAAACACTCAAACAATCACAATTCGTCATAAGTCAAAGTGTACTCATTTATTTGAACCCAAGTCTTCTTAGAAACCATTTACCGTAATAAAATAACCCTCGATATGTTCATTCCTAAATCATGAATACATTAGCATAACCACGGACAGTTGATTTTATAATGCGACGATGTCTGGCGCTTAGTAATGGCTGTATTATCATAAATAAATACATAATATATCTGGTATCTTGTGGCCTAGTTCAAATTAAGGAAACACGCTATTTTCAATACGTATTTATTCTACAAGTAATCTTTCCCGTTACGAAAGCATCTCAAATTATTAAATAAATAATGTTCATGACATAATTAAGCGCAATCATAAAATTTATTTGACTTCCGGGTAATTCTCCCTCGTCGTAATTATCACTTTTACAGAACACCCACACACTGATCTCGACTATTTTTGTGACAATTAATAAGCTTGAAAACCCCTGTTTTTTGTTGTTGTTTTTATTCTGCTGGTTATCTTTGTTTTAAAAGACCATATTTGAAGGGAGATTTAAAATAAGACTTGCTAAAAACCGACAAATGGTGACCATACAATAGGCTATAACGGGTTACAGTTAACCCCTCTAATCGCAGCAATTGTCATGAACGGTGAAAGCAGTCATTGTCAACGGAATTACCGATTTAATTCCAAAATACAATTATTCTTCGAACATTTTGAAGACTTGAAGTGGAATTATTAAGATACTTAGGCAATCAATAGCGTATGTCAATTATGACGGCACAGTGGGCGTTAGGCGACGCTCAATCTTAGAAGCGGTTGTTACATCGGCTTATAATGTAAGTGACGCAGTCGTCCTTGCCAATATAATTCCACCTTCGTTAGGACGCGTGTCGCACAATGGAAAGGCACTTTGCAAAAATTATTGCTAAGAATAGAAATGGGGAGAGGGTTATATTACGAGAGAGAGAGAGAGAGAGAGAGAGAGAGAGAGAGAGAGAGAGAGAGAGAGAGAGAGAGAGAGAGAGAGAGAGAGAGAGAGAGAGAGAGAGAGAGAGAGAGAGAGAGAGAGAGAGAGAGAGAGAGAGAGAGAGAGAGAGAGAGAGAGAGAGTCGGTCAAATAAGGTGGGATTGGGGGCGAATATGAACATAGATTCGATTACATCGTGAGGTCAAATATATATATATAACGTACTTTCATGTGAACTAGATCTTTGGTATTTAAAAAAATTGATGTCCACACATTTACCTTGAAGTAGTAATCTGCGGAGAAGGCTTAACGACAGGTGTTAAAAAATCGAACACCAGCTAATCGTTTCGAATCTTACAATAATCAGTTTAAAATCACTACAGAATGCATCTGTCTATGTGTGTAGTTTCTCAATAATTTGCACGTACTTTCCAAAGTATTTCACCTTTGCTCTGGAAATAAAATAGAATAAAAACGTGGCTAGGGATACAACATAATAGAATGTTTTGGTTTTTTAAAGAAAATAAAACGTGACATCGCAGATGACAGGACGGACGTTATATGCAAATGAATGACACAGACCCTGACATCGACGTCTGATGGTTTTTTTTTCTCGGCCGGATGTTATGACACGGATCACTGAAGCCCCAATGTTCTCCCCTTTTACATTACGATGTTCACTAGACCATCACTCATGCTTTTAGCTACTTTTTATTTTTCAACAGACGTTTGTTTTGGCGCAAAGCAAATTCGCAGTCTGTCCTTAAAATAACAGTTCTGCATTGCCATGGTTTTGTTGATAAACATTGCACAGGGTCCTTTTGTTCTCGACGGACCTTTAAACTACTATGCTTTGAATACGTGGCTTTGTTTTGGATTATTTTGGATTCACTTTTATTTTGACACGAGAAACTGTCACCCATTTCGCATAACATCTGTGAACGAGTAATATAACATTTTCACAAAAAGTGGAAATCAGTTGCATTTGAACCAGCTTTTGGCTGAACGGTTAATTTCAAGTTTTTCGCTGGATGGACAAAATTTGCACAACATTGACAGATGGTACACATTGCAGCTAAGCTTCTCAACCGGATATCAACGGGGTAATTGTTCCCCGCAATTTCCATTCCGAATCAATAGGAAAAATGCGATCAAACGAGCTGGGCTTGGCTCCGCACAAAGCCCGACGAGTATTTAGCTAAACCCGAAACAAAGGCAAGGCTGATTGAAGAAAGACACTTACGCGGGGGACAATTGTTGCACTGTTTCGCAAGACGAGCGATCAATACATCGTATTTGCATACAGGTGCATCAGCGTGGTTCATATCTTAGCCCTATTGTGTACTTGGGGTTGATCACCAGTTTCGTCGCGTGCGGAGAATTATGACACGCGACAGCGTCACGACGTTGCACCCAGGAATTTGAAGATTGCTCCGATAATCACCAAAGCATGATAGGTGAAGTTCATCTCTGCTGACAGAACTAAAAGTTACTCAAAAATTGCCACTGTTAAAATTTTACTGTATTTGTACCAAAACGGATGTGTCCTACTTTCCGTTATAAGAGTTACAACAACCGGAACCGCACACCTCAGTGCATTGTAAATTATTTTATTATAGGGTTGTAGAGTTAGGCAATTTCAAACTTGACCCCGTAGAGGGCGCCATCGCCGAAAAACAGTACGTGGTCTAAAAATCACTCGAAACGAACGGTAGGCTTGAATTTGCCGAACTGTACTTTACGTCAAAGGAATGCCTCATACTAGTATTTTAATATCACATCACAAAAGTGACGCTAAAACAGTTTATTGGTAGAACGCGACTCTATTCCTATAATAATATTTAAATTGTCAACAACGAACGACTTTTACGTTATATTCGTTTTACGAGCCTTTGCTTTCGCACGATACAAAATTTCTAGTTCACAACATTTTGGCATAATTATGGTATCCGACATTCTAGTTTCACCACTTCGAGAATGATTTTTGAAAAACTAGTTTGAAAGCGCCCCCCCCCCCAAAAGACATGTAAGAATTAACAGTACAATGTATTTGAAATGCCTATGTATCCATGGCAACACATGAGAATTAACACAGTGAACTAAAATGGGGAGAAGTGCAATACACTGTTTGTATTTTGTTTCGTTTTTTAAGCTCAAAAACAAAGAGACATGTATCTTCTGAAAAAAATGCTTAAAAACAGAGAGACATGTATCTCCTGTACTTTACAGAAAGACTGAGTCGTGAAGCACTGGGTATAATGTTCATGCAGTAGTTTTATTTTCCTAGCATACCTCCAGTCCAAGTACATATCTCACATTACACTCATACTTAAAGTCCAGAAAACGACTCTTACACCAGTATGTGTACTCCAAAAAGATTCCAATTCATAAGACTGTATCTCATTGGTTTACATTCCCTAAATCTAAAATACAATTGTTTATTAACCAATCACCAGTCTGCTTTTGAAGCCCTGGAGATCTACATTGATGGTATGTACATACCATAGATTTATAGGAAAACACTTTTTTTTAAAATTCTGTAACTTTTGTAAAATGTCATGCATATAGTCACCATTTTTAAAAATAATTCAGGACAGATGATTACATTTTACAAGACTCATGCCCATTGGTTGAATTATCCCTGAATCTGAAGGTAATAGCATCTATCAGCCAATCAGAAATATGAACTGATAACTTAAAGCACAATTGTCATCAGGAGTCCAGTAGTGGGTGAGATAGTAGGGTGGGAGGTGGGGGTGGGGTGGGGGTGAAAATGGAGGGGGGTGAAAATGGAGGGGGAGGGGCATATAAGAGGATTCATCAGCAGGCTCTACACTTGACCACCTGACGACTTACTACTTTACATGTAATACAGTTTACTGCCATTTACTATTTTATGACAAAATGATATTTTTTTTCTAATTTTATAATATATAATTTTATTAAATATTTTCCACTATAACAATTATGGTCTCTTTTTTAAAAAAGAAAAAAAAGAATTCAGAATCTGATTATTAATATTTTCTGAAAAAACTATAACCAAAGCTTCTGACCTTTGACATGATAACAATACACTTTGACCTTTGACACTACCTTGCCAGGAATGCGATACAGAGTGACCGCGAATTTTTGCGAGTTTTTGCAAATTAAGTGAATTGATCAGAACAATACATTTAGGTTTTAATAATTTTCTTGTTCTTGTGTCGAGAGGAAAAAAATGTCAAACTGAAACCATTTTGGAGATATCTATAAAGGCACTAGAAACTATGACTAAATAATTGTTCCTTTTTGTTCAATAAAATCAAAATTTAGTAAAATAAGTCCATTTTTCTGAGAAGAGAAATCTATAAATTGGTTCATCTAAATGGCAGCAAACTAGATTTATCTTGTTTATAAACCTTTTCTGATTGGCTATGCATCTAGCTATCAACCAATTAGCAACACTAGCAGCAAACCTACGTCCAATAAGATTGTGTCTACCATGTACAGCTTATTACTACTGGAAGCCTTCTACAAGAAATTTTCAAAATTTTGGCAAGAAATGAGGAAGATTGAAAGAAGTATTTACAGGTCAATAATTTCATTAATTAATATTAATTAATATCACACAAAAATAAACATTTTACAAAGAGAGAGAGTGTATTTACTTCAGTTTTAAAATATCTTTTCAAAAATTAATTATCTACGAGAACATTAGACTGTTAGATACGTTGTGTTGCGCTACCCTCACTGGCACCGGCCTTCTCTATCCGTGAAAGAGGTTGACCGATGTGAGAGGGCGCCCTGTCATGGCGTACCTAACAGACTAGGAGAACACAAGACTGATTTTATACTTTATACGAATTGAACAGAATTGAACAGTTTCACAAATGAAAAAAAATGGTATTTGGAATTTAAATACTGGCGTTTCATACCAAATGATCAAATACTGTAGTGCGACACCGTACTGGCTACATTTACTGTGTTACATACACACCAACTAATGATAAGATGATTTTTGAAGAGCAAAGTCAAAAAATTCTGCTAACAGTTTTTTTCGACATTCTAAGACAGACACCAACTAAAACCATTTTTAAAAGTGACATGTTGACATTGATCTAACAATGAACATTGATAATTACACTCACAGGGTTGCATCTTTGACGGTTCATCTCATATATTTAAACATGTACGTAGAATTTCTAATTTTGCATGTATATATGCGCCATTACTAATGAATGGTTCATTCTTTCCTAAGATTGTGATGATACATCCAGTGTACATATCTACTGACTTCTATCTCAATTATGTTGTGATTATATAAAATTGTACACAGCAACCTAACATGGTGTAATAACGAATTAGCTGCAAATTTTCCAGTTACTACATAAATCCTGAGGTAAAATATTCAGAACCATTGCTGGCGTCACACCACAGAAAACGAGTGTAAATGTTGTAACATATTCACCGTTGAGGGCGCCCATTTTAGTTCGACTGTCGTGTACCTTGTTTGTACAATACTTTCTAACACTGAATGCCCAGATTGATTTTCAGTGAATTTCAAGGTCAAGTCCAGTTATAACCATGAAAAACTGCACTTAGTTACCCATATGTAAGATTGTAAGTTGCCAAAGTGTTATTTGGCTCCCTTAGGACATGGGAAATACTAGTAAACAAAATAGGGTGATGTGAAGCCATTACAAGGTTGTCACTGATTGGAAAATATACATATACTTTATCACTCATACAGCTAACACATGTCCTTGTTGCCTTTGTGTTCTAACCAATCAGAATGAACTTTATAAAGAGCTTCACATTATCTGAACGAAATTGGCAATATTTCTGCTTCTGTTAGTACACAGCTCCCCCCCCCCCCCCCCCCCGCCTCCATCCCCCACTTTTAGCAAAAACACTGACACTGTTCTGTCAGTGTGACTTTTCACTGTGGTGTCATTAGAAACGGAGCAAAGAAGCCATTTGCATGGTTATGACATCCTTCACAAAAAACCACTTCTAAATCTTTTTACCCTTGAACATCTGATTACTGCTATCAATGACTCTGGCACAACCTTGATGTAAACACAAATATGAATTGTATTTACTGATTCATCTTTGTTGCTGAGTGAAAACAACATGTCACCATTTCAATTGACAGTACAAGTCATGGCCTAGTCTTTAAAAGATAAGATGTGTCCTGTCAACCTATTACCCATCACTCACTGATTTGAGAGGACTGGTCAGGGGCTGAATGACACGACAGTCCAGTCATGGCCATGACAGTTATACATGCATATATACACAAGAAGAACGAATGACAACTTTCATCCTTTTCATTACTAGTCTAATCCTATACACACCATGATCATCGCCACCGTATAGTCAAATGGATTTCTCTAGCACAGAATTCTGTTCTTGCCACCAACAGCGATAGTTTATGCTATTGGAGTGTTGATATAAACATGGCGACATTATCGTGTCCTCACATGACTTACTTTCCAACTGGATGTTGAGTTTGTAGTAAACTGAATGAAGTGACCAATTACAATCACCTGTCAGTGCGTGATAGATTATTACTGACATGCACTGTTCATTCCTTCCCCAGCAGGAGATTTAGCTAGATTTTTGATAGAATTTGTCTATTTGACTATATGTTAGACAGTGATGATAGAAAAGGACTACACATACATGTATAGTAACTCGACTACCTAATGGTGGAACCCAATAGAGATGGGCAACTTGGCTTTTTGGTTGAGTCAGAACTTTTCCCATTTTAGACTTTCTCCTCTTTTTTAAGACAACTTGATGACTGAAACAACAACTTTTATGGTTAAAATATTTTACAATTGAAAGAAAGTTGTTGTACCTAGCTCACCTATCACAAATTAACTGAATTACATATGGAGCCTTGTGAACTTCATAATCCTGAGGGAAAAGTTTAATTTAAACTACTTGAGGGGTACTTGTTAAGCCACAGAATTGATTATGTAAGCACACATTTGTGTGATGTAGAACCACAAAAATGATGATGCAATTGTATATAATGATGAAATAGAATCTCCTATGTATGTAATCCTGTGTTTTTGGTTGAAGTACGGTAACCTGTTTGGAGCAAGTTGCATGGAATGCCCTGTAAATTGTCAAGAAACTTGTACAGATGTATCTTTTTAGTAACTATTGTGTGAGAAATGAAAGCGCAAACAAACAGATAGCACACAAGAAATGAAAGTCCATACAAACATCTTTATATGAGAAAAGAGACAAAAATCTCCAGCGCTTACACAAGAACAGAAAGTGCAAACAAATAAACAATTTTACATGCAAAAAGATAGTGCAGACAAAAAAATCATGAATAATGAAAGTGCAAACAATTTGTTTTCATGGAAAAAAATATAAACAAATATATGCCACAGGTATACTTGGACAATAATCAAAATACTATCAATTAAAAATCTTTATTTTTTTCGAATGAAAAACAAAATAAAACAAAACATGACAAAATTAAATGTCTAATAAATGAACTCACAACCTAAAAAAATGCTTTATTACAAAAAACCAAAATGGCAAACTTATACAAACCTGTCAAGTTCAGAAACTATCAAATAAAATTTACATATTTTGAAACTCTTTATATACAGAGCTAGTTCAAAGAATTAGGGAGCAACTAAAAGCGCTAAGTTCTAGTTACGGGTCTAAATATCTACCAAGGGAAAGTTTAGGAACATCTTATCTGACTTCAAAGTTATCAAGTTGTGTTGAAAGTTTAGAACACAGCACAATGACATACAGAGGGATAAATTCCGGAGTGATATCATTTCGCTATTAAAGATGGGTGTACATACTTGATGACAACATCATCAATTACGGTTATGACATCATCAACCAAACTGATGACATCATCATTCAATGAGATGACATCATAACTTGTTGTGATGAAATCATCAATCAAATGTGATGGTATCATTTTGTGGTGACATCCTAAATCATTGTGATGACATCATCAGTCGATGTGGTGACATTATAAATCACTGTGATGACATCATTACTGAATGTGGTGACATCATAAATCACTGTGATGACATCATTTCTGAATGTGGTAACATCATAAATTAATGTGATGACATCATTTCTGAATGTTGTGACATCATAAATTAATGTGATGACATCATTATTGAATGTGGTGACATCATAAACCAGTGATGACATCATTACTGAATGTGGTGACATAAACCATTGTGATGACATCATTTCTGAATGTTGTGACATGATAAATCATTGTAATGACATCATTTCTGAATGTGGTGACATCATAAATCATCATAATGACATCATTTCTGAATGTGGTGACATCATAAATCATCATAATGACATCATTTCTGAATGTGGTGACATCATAAATCATTGTGATGACATCATTTCTGTGACATCATAAATTAATGTGATGACATCATCACTGAATGTGGTGGCATTTTGAAATAATTTATCATACAATTCTCTGAGCATCTGTGAACACAAATTTTTTTCCTCTGATTTTTACAATCATATATTTCCTGGGTATCCATTTTTGGGTAAAATCAAAACGAACATTTGATTTAAAAATGACATCATTTAATAATCATACAATTATAGAGATAAATGGGCACTCAAATGTAGAATCTTTATGATGAACATTCTGTACTGAAATCAACCAAACATTAAAAATGATTGTAGATTCTTGAATTTGTTCAAAGCTGCTATACAATACACTACACAAATTGTACGTCACTTACCACCCCCTTAATCTCATACCACTAGATCTACAGGAGTATTTACTAAGGAAGGTAGGTGGCAGCCGTTCTACAGAAAAGTCTTGTTTACAGCCACTCTACACTCACATAATCAGACTATTACCGCACTCACTTATACATGATGTTGTACACTTTAAAACGAGAAATATCAACTTAGTTGTTGATCATGATGAATTTGGCACTTTGAAGTGTTCTCAAAATTAGTCTTAGAAGATAAATTTGTCCAGTATCATGGCAAGGTCAGAGGTCAAACAGTGACCTTTGACCAACTAAAATAAAACAGATATGTTAAAAATACAAAACTTTTTGGCTGGATGGCCATTCATTTGATCACGATTCTGAAAAGAATTAGTTTTTTAGTCTCTTTGTATGAGAACTTCCATTATTTGATAAATGCAGATAAATAAAACTTTGAATTGAACGACAAATGATTTCTGTTGGGCTCACTTCGTTTCCCTCCAAAAAAAGATAAATTTTCGAATGATAGTAGCAAATGACAGCATAGTTTGACAAGCTGCATTGTGGGCTTCTCAGTTATCACCATTAAGATTAGCTAAAAATAATGTGTGGACATTAGAGCTATGCAATTAATACGAGCTGCCTTACCCAATCACTTATTCACTGATCTTAAATACTATTTGGAAGAAATAAGACAAAAATCTCTGGAAAATTTTCCCAGAGTTTCTAGTTTGCTGTATCCACTGCCATGCAATCTAACAATATTCAAATTACTCCTTTGAGTTTGATCTGAGAAGAAATACTAAATATCACTTTTAGGTGATGAACTTGTAAAAACAAAATAATTTTCACAACATACATTGAGGGCGCTGTGCATTCTCAACGAAGTCAGTCATTGGTCAAAGAGGTGAATATATAGTGTCGTCATGACAACATTTGAATTTATCTCAATCAGCCTGGATATGTTAGGACATATTTAAAAAAGAATGGAAAATAATGTATACAGTCTGTTTATATCTTGAGCCCTCCCGCTGACCCCCCCCACCCCCACCCCCACAACTGACTGATTTGTCACAACCTTAATTTCAAAGATTTCAAACACATCCCAAACATGATTGATCTCTTTAAAAGTGACGTTAAAACTTCCCAAATCATACAAAAGAATAAAAGACGAACTACCTATGGCAATCGTCGCCTAAAAAATACGGTTATCTACGTACGTTTGAAGAAATTCTCTCTGGTAATATCAGGAAAAGTTGTTGTGACTTTAACATCACAATTGAATCACTATGTACATTAAAAATCTAGTCATGCTACTAGGTACTCTAAAAAGATTGGTTACCATGGTAACATCGGGATCACCTAGAGATGAGGTTTCTATGACAACATGGCCCTTATGTTCTTTGGTGTGCTTTCATCGTTGAAGTGTTTGGATGTGTATCTGAGTGCATTCAGGAGTCCTTCCACTTTGACTGGCGGCTGGTCCTTCAGTACCTTTATACATCCTTTAATCTGGTATGAAAAATGTAAAAAATGGAGCAAATTTTTTTTTTAAATGTTGATTGCTTTAAACATTACACTACAAGACATGAGAATATCAATGAATGATATATCTTGATAATTATTTCATTTACTCAAAACTAACAAAAATGATAAAATTTCTACACAAGATAGTGTAAAGTAACACAATTGTGGCCAACAAGAAAACTAAACTGCCTACATTAAGACTTTTAAACTTATTTCAGTCTTTGGCTTACCACATGGATCAAGACTGAACACTGAGGGCGCACTACATAAAGTGAAACTCCGGCAAAATAATGGAAAACAACATTCATTTAGAGGAGGAGGTTCCGACCTAAACAAACAAACAAACAAACAAACAAACAAAAGTTTGTTTATTGAGCTAGACATTGTGTGACTATCCCCCCCTAGGAGTAATTTCTGCAGAAGAAACTTCTGCACGTATTGAACTAAAAATAAACCAGCACTGAAAAACATACAACTTACGGTACCTTACACATTTGTTCATACTTACATCAATGCTAGATTTTTTATCAAAGGCTCCAAGTGGATGTACATGGTCGTACAGTATGATTACACCAACCATAACTCGCAGACAGAACAGTATTGTGTCGTCATTTTCAAAACGAGAACGATGTACACTGAAAAGAAATAAATTTCAATTAATTTTCTTCATAATATGTTTGATTTCAGATCAATGGTGTCACCATTAAAGGGGCACAAGCTGAGTTTATACATGTTTAGGTGTAGTTTTTACTGCATATTTAAAAGGTACTCATAGTATTGTCCTTACTGAAGTAAACTTAACCAACACTTGCAATTGACTAAATTGAATCTGACCCGATCACATTAACATGAAATTAGAATTTGAAGAGCATTAAACGTCCATCATCTTGTGCCTACTTTACTTTCTTCTGATTACTAAGAACATTATGCATGTATCAATGTGTTTTCTGTGTGCTGGGGTATCCTATTATTTGCCAACATGGGTGTCCCAAACTGTAGATGCAGGGGCATTGACCTACAGTAGACACATGTCCCAAACAGTGCCTATTTGAAGCAAGCACAGCGTGGCAACAATAGAAAACATTTTATGATCAAAATGACGCTTCTAAACAGTAAGATAACGATATGTCAGAAAATATATAACTAATACTTACTCGTGTTCTAACATGGTCTTACATACAGCTGCCATAGTACTCAACAAATCTGTCGTATTCTCTATCGGAAGATTTTTATTCTGAGCGAAAAAAGAGAGAAAAGAGTCATTTCCCGTGTTTTCCACCACAAAAAATAGTCTAGAGACCGTTGGGTGTAGATTCTAAATTCTATTCAGAGAGATCTTCAGATTCAACCCTAATAGTCGATTTCCAATTCCAAGATGTATTGCGCTAGCGGACATCGCTTATGTTGTTACATTTAGTCTTGTTTTGTCTTTATTATGTTTGAAATAGCATTTTTATCAGGAAATGATGCGGCATGTTGACCTCTTTGATTATGAGTGATTTTATAGAACCAGGACTAAATGTCATCAATGATAGCGAGGGATTTTACGGGTGAACCCAGGGTACGGCCAGGTGACATTCCCTGGGTAGAGCATGCAAACCCCTCAGCAGGTACACAATACATGGCACTGTATGGAGAGGCATGCAATGCATCTTGGAACGGGCCACAGGTCTATCTATGGCTAGTCTCTAGACTACACCAATAATACCTTGGTTATCACTTCATTTCTCAGAAAACTTACGCTGAATATTTCAAACTAAACAAAACTATGATAAGAAATATGTTTACTCTCAAATTGCATAAATTGAGATGATACTCAGAAATTGGACAACTGGATTTGATCATGAACTTAGATGAATATTAACACAGCTTTATACGTTGCATTTACTCAACTTATAACACCATTGTAAATGTTTCTTTGATGGTTTTCTTTATCTCAAAGGCAAAACACATGAAAGAGATATCATAACACTCTTAATGCAGCCATCGGTTCACTATAAGTTAGATGCAAACTAAATCTATTCTTCTTCAATGTGGTAGATTACACAAGTGGGTGATAGCAGTTCCTCTGTTGTGTGATTCTAATCACCTGTGATCAAGATAGTGTAAACATTGGAAGTCCCAAAACAGCATTGCAAGTTTATGGAACTCTAGATAAATAATAGCCGCCTCCCTACTACTAGAAACTATAATCATACCAATGTCCATTCAATAGCTTATCACTTGTTTCAACATTTTGCGACAATAGGTTAAGTTTGTGTCTATCTTAGTAAACCTGAAGGCGCAATATTACCAGAGTAAATAACAACAATAAATAACAACAAAAATGTGGTATTTATCTTACCTCTGCAACAAATTTTGTAGTAGCATCACTTAACATTTTTAACATCGGTGTTGCTTGGGCGTAAAAGAGAGACATACGATTGGCCATTTCGTTGTTAACGTCGAATGGATCTGGTTGTAAATCCTAACATAGAAGGAATGACGTAAAATTTACAAATGGGAAGGTTTTCTGTCAGTTTTACCACAGACGCTTGAGGAATAATATTTTATTTATTACATATGTACCACAGATTACTTGCACTGGTGTGCGCGCATGCAGTGGTATTTTCCCCACCGTGCAAGATCGAAAACATTATTGCATACCTGCATGCGGATGATATGCAAATGAGGACACAGTTGTTCACTACACATGAAATGATGTCATCGCGTTTAACGATATCTGCGATTTTTTATGGAACTTTCTCGTTTCAGATAATTGATACACTCATGAATGTACGACTGCAGAAAACACTGCAGGCACTTGTGCAAATACACTGAGTACACCACACTTGCACTCACGTGTTATGGGGTTCTGTCATAATCTTTGACGGTTTTAAATAAATACAATTTCTGTTCATCATAAATGACTTTGAAAACTATTAATAATAACTGAATGACAAGTTTGATGCAAAGATGGGGGTGGGGTGGGATTGACGGGGGAGCGGGTGAATGTTAGTGTCTTGAGTGAGACTGGAAAGAGCACGAGATACTTACATATATAGAGAGACATAGGGAGAATGGGGGGGGGGGAGAGGAGGAAGTTATTTATTTACTAACCTTATTAGCCATTTTCATTCTACTAAGTGTTCGCCTGTAGTAACTAAAGTCGTTCTGTATAGCAGGATTTATCATCTGTCAACACAAGAAAAGTTATCCAAATATTGTCAATTACCTTTATGTACATATTGATATTCTTACCCTGTTATCTGTACTGTACATAACATGTATGTATTTTGGCACTTAAAAAAATTGGTAGAATGCCAATTTAGAAGGTGTCTGGCACACGTTATTTTGGTGGACAATGTAAGGGGAAGGTAGAGACTACTTGTAAATAACTCAATGACATCAGTCCCATTGTATTCAGTGCATTGTTGTTGACATCTTTCACAACGGCTGAATTCAGAAATATGACAACTTGTAAAGTTAAGTGGGACTGATGCAAAAGCTTTTGCACATATTGCACATAAATAAATCCCGCCCCAAAAAACATACGACTGCGAAACTTTATTGCAATCATACAGATATATTTAGTACAGAGACTTTGAGAAGATTATTGCACTGATGATGTGCTTGGCATGTTATCATGGCAATTATAATTAATTAATTAATCAATTAATTAATTAATATAGCACTTGCTTGCTACAAAAGTGAGGTTGAAGATGAATACCATTTTCTACTTGTTTGTTCCTTTTTTTGACCACTTCAGAACCAAGTATATTCCAAGAATCATTTTTTGAGTCGCCTAGTGAATGTCAATTCCTAAATCTATTGATATCTGATGACATTGTTATTATACAAAGGTTTGCGGTTTATTTATTTCACACAATGAAATAAGGAAGTGTACGAACATATTTGATTATTGTACATTTTAATATATTTTCCTGTCAATATGTTTAAACTTTTTTTGTACATCATATTAAGGGCTGATGGCCTAGAATTATACAAAATAAAGACCTCTCTATATATACAAAAGTAGCAGTGTCCAAACATGCTGAACTGTCAATTGGGAAATTCAAAGATTTTTTATCAAAATTTGACTGCTTCAGCACCACTTGAAAAACAATACCTGTTTATTGTTGTAGTCATAGAAAATATGAAACTGAGAGAGAAAAGCTAAGTACTGGAACAAAATTATGGGACATAACTGTAACTGTAATTTACTGCACAATGACTTGGCAATTGGTTGACAGCCTGTAATGTTGTTGTTGTTCAACTTACCTTAAGTTCATCAAATTTCAATGTGAAATGTAAGATTTCTGCAAACTGTTTGGCTAGGGCTTGTTGTGTTTCCAAGTGTTGTGTTGGGGTCATTTGAGGACTACACAGTGCATGGAGTAACTGTGGTACCACTGCCTCTGTAATGAACAACCAATGAACAACAATTGTAGTTTATTATCGCTTGTGCATATATTGAGTTCACTGGGGAAAACCTTTTGGTATACCATTCCCAGGGGTGGTTTATCGCTATTATATTATACCAATATATTGAAAATATCGGAAACAAGATAAGACGCAATGTTTTCTGGTTTCATTTGTGCCCCATCCCTGCACGGACTGCAACGTTCGTAGACGAACAGTGAACATCAAAATTTGGATGCGTGCCAACTGTGCATTATCGCTCATTTTAGACGCGCTAGTTCGATGTCTAGACCAATCAGATCTCTCGATTTGCGCCATCAATATACTGGTATAATATAATTCTAGATTTACAATTGGTTTCCATGGTAACTGGCTGGCATGTCACTCACCCATCATGAAATTTCCATAGTGTAACACTGATTGAATCCATCGATTATATAACATTTCTATCATACACCTGTGAGGGCGCTATCAAAGTACTTCATTCCTTGCTTGATACATAATATATTTTAATTTTTTTGAAACCTATAGAAACAGTTATGACTTTGGTGGTAACAATATGAGTATGATCTTGTGGGGTAAAGGCCAAGATAAGTTTGTATCTACCGTACTTCATAGTTTGGTTTTTTCTCTTTCTATACGTTGAATAAATAGAATTTATTATCGCACACAAAAACAATCAAACCAAATGACAAAATAGTTCATTTGAAATACAACATAATACACATTAGGTGTTTTTCCAGGAGTTTTTGACTCAAAGTTGTTCACATACACAGACAGACACAGACATACACACATACAGACAGACACTTCACTATGCCTATACCACTACTGAACTCATTCAGAAGTGCTATAAACAGTAGATATGAAAAACAGTAAACAAAGCAAAGAGTCCTTTTCCCCATCAAATTACAGACGGATCACATTTCTCTATAAAATAGATTCTAAAATAAAATTCTTCCCAAATCTAAAATTCCCAAATACGGCAAATTCAAAGATCTCCACAGAGCAATACCAAATAACTTACAACGTGAGGAACAGTATACCAAACTTCGTTAAATGGGGACACATTGAAAAACAAAAGAAAATACATTACATGCAATTGAGGGCGCTATTCATAATTCTATGGTACAGCCTAACACAAAGTAGCCACTATATATATATGTATGACAGCATAATAAATAAAACTTACCTAAACTAAACGAATAATCATAATATTTTTTAAGTCTGGCAACTAATGGTCCAACTGCATTCCATGCTATTTGCTGTAGTTCATCGTTACTTGGATTTGATATTGCCTGTGAGAGGAAAGAACAGAAAATAACTATTCAGCTATACACTTGCATTAATCAAAATGGAATCCCCAAAACATGTTACCATGGTTACAAACACAATGAAGCTCACTAAAATGTGAATCCTTCAATATCAACTTTCTAGTTGTAGGTGGAATTTTTCTACTTTGCCCTTTGTATAACACTTGGCAACTGCAAATGTTGGGGAAAATTCTTCCATTTCAACTTTGGTGGCGATTATTTCAGAGTTGCTCTCCAGGGTAATGTAACATGGAAGCTGAGTTCCCTTGCAAGTTGTGAGTACTATTGTAATAACTGACAAGTGTATATGCATGTCAAGCTATCTGTCGTAAAGACGTCAAATTTATCAACAGACATCATTTTATGTCAGTTTTGTTCCTCTTATGTCAAAAGTTCCGCCTACAGGAGATGATGACAAGTCCTTCCTGGCCTAAAAATCAGAGACTGTTGAAATTCTGACGTGGTACTTGCAGAAAAATTCCACTGAGATCTCTGTCACATAGAATGTTTGAATAGTTCAGTTCCTTCACTATATGTAGTTATAGATACATTTATACAGTTTTTAGCAACCAAACGCAAAAACTTTGAAGACTTCAACTTATGTGTTATTTGATTGTTAGTTTGCTGTCTGTCCAATTCAAAATAAATTAACAAACCATCAAAAATTCATTATATGTACACAATTTTGAAAGAAAACGTTTTGGTGGGAACTGTTCATGCACTTTTCTGTCTGTTTGTCTGAAGTAAATTGATAAATCAATCAGTTGTACAAATTTTGTAACTAGAATATTTAGTGGAAACAGTTTACTATCATTCTGTTTACTGCATCCAAAATGAGTTGATAAATCTACAAGAATTTATCAATTTCACAAATTTTTGAAGTGTAAATTTTGGCGGGAAAAGTTGACTCACATCTCGTATTTCTTCCCCTGCTCCAGTATAGTGTTGTAAATCATCTAATATTCTAACAGAGTACACCAAGACACTATTTACAACCTGCCATACTTCAAACTCTGGATGTGTCGGTTGTGCATCTACAAAAAACAAACAAACAAATCAAATATGTTAGGAACATGTAGTAAGAACAATGTGAGGCATCACAAAAACATCATCAAGTTTGACTATCTTCAGCTCGTAAGTAACGCTGCAAATTCTTTAGCTTAGGTAGCTAAACACATCTGTTTTACATTTTAGATAATCTATATTTTATTCACCAACTGAGTGACTTTTTGTAAGGGCACTACAGAAAATAAATGTTCTTCAGAATCCAGTCTAACAGTATTGCACTAAAAGTGTTTCAATTCTACCATTACAATGGGGATCTTGCTTTCATACTTGCTAAGTGGTACTACAAAACAGGATTAGATTTTCTAAATTCTGTTCAGGAATTGTAACAATTATAAGGTACTGAATGTACACCAGTTTCCAATTCTGATAATTGGTCACGACGGTACCCATAGAACTAAAAATACCTACATATAACTCAATTATACAGAGGTCGTGTGTTGCAGAGTTAGTGAAAATTACTTTTCTAGGCTTCCCCCAATCTGTTCTTGGCAAAATTAATGAATGTATACCAATGACACAGACTATATGAGATTGTTACATTTATTTTTCAAGTTCCTGTACTAAATATTAGCACACATTCATAGACAAATTTCAAGTCCCCCTGACATTTCATGTGATGTAAAGACTCCATAATACTGTTCACATCAAACTATGAAATGATATGAAATACAATTCTCTGTACTTCCAACATGCTGTGCTAAGTATTATTAATCCAATTCATTAATTTACTTTCCCTGTTTGTAACAAGTTCTGCTTGTAAATGCCTGCATGTGACTGGTTGTACACTGAATACTATAAACTATATGTTTACTTGACAAACAATACACTTCCTAGATTTCCCTCTGCCATGTAGTTTCCATATTATTTCAAACATACCACTGGAACTAACCAAATGATTACCAAACTACAGTTTCTACTAATCAATCCCTGGGTGAAGTAGAAACTAAAGTTCTCTACGACCTTTGAACTCAACCAATAATGCAATATTAGTTTTGTGATCATGTGACTTTTTATTGGTTGTAAATTCTTCCCAAGTGATCTGACCTCTGATGACCCCTGTCAGTGCCTCTTAAGTAACCCGTCAACAAAGCGTTCATTTTATACCTCACAGGATTTGACGACATGTGTGTTTTACTTGTATTTCTGCAGGGTAAAATAGACAGCCTGTTAGCGGTGTACTAACAAGCTCTTAAGGCATATCACAGTATTGCAGACTTGTCAGGTACCTTTAAGTTTACAGACAGATTTTATAACTTTTGGATGTAAAGTATAAAAACATGACAGATAAAAAATGGGTATGCATATGAATGTTAGAAATGTGACATCAAAGATAAAAACGGTAGACAGGTTAAGTAGAGAGGTTACAGCTATGAGTTGCAACACAGCTCAGAGTTAAAGCTTTTCTAGTACTAATGAGAAAAACATTGTACACTATATATATGCAAAATCTGAAGGTGAAACATCCACAAGCTTCTAACCAGTTTGAAGGGGTGTTTAATGATTAAAACAACTTTACTGTGGTTTTTTCAATCTGAAAAATAGCACCAATGGCATTGTAGCACAACATGTCAATCCACCCTTGTGCAATATACACCATCATTTTAGTGTGCTATGTGTAGTTTCTTCATTCTGGGTGATTTTGTCATCCCCATTTTCATCTTTGCAGTACTCAACATCATTTGACAGTTGCTATGGGCAAGGTCTTGTTGCTAGGCTTATTTGAATACATTTTTTGAATGTTTATTTATTGCTTCCCCATTCCTATTTTTATCTTTGCAATATACACTATCCTTTGGCTGTTGCTATGGACAAGGTCTTGTTGCCAAATAAATTTGCACTTTGTTTGAATGTTTATCCACTTGCCCACCCTTTCCTGTTTTTATCTTTGCAATATATACCATATGACTGTTGCTACTGGCATGGTCTTGTTGCTAGGTGTATTTACAAACACATTTTGTATGTTTAGTTATTTGCCCATCCATCCCTGTTGTTACCTCTGCAATATACACCACATGACTATTGCTATGAGTGTGGCCTTGTTGCTAGGCATATTTGTATACATTTTAAAATGTTTATTCACTTGCCTTCTCATTCCTACTCTTATCTTTGCAATATACATCATCATTTTAGGGGTCAACTTAAATAAAGAAACTACAGAAAATACTTTGAGTAAATGCTGTTACTTACTTTCAAAATCTAAAAATACATCGATTCTGGAAGCACTGTCATCTTTGGAGAGAATCTTTAACAGGTTGCCCATGGCAACAGGCTAGTCTGTAAACAACAACAGAAATATGTATATTACGTTGACATGTCAGTAAAATTACGTCATAAATAACAAACATAAACATACAAACAAATACACATCAACAACAAGCAAAATAAATAAATAAATAAATACAAAAAACAAATACAGAAATAAATAAATAAATAAATAAATACAAACTTGTAGTTGTACATACGACACACAGACAGACACAAACACGAATGAACATACCAATATAGAGAAACAATAACAACTACACAAACAAACAAACATACATGTACACAAACAAACAAACAAACACGCACTGTATTGCTAAATGTTGGATCACAAGAAGTGCAATTGTGGTTTATCTTTCGAGTGATACATAATTAAACCTATCTCACTTAAATACCACAAAACCTCTGGTACTAGTCAGTACGTTTTTACCATCGCATAATACATAGAATTTCACAATACACATCAACTCTTGTGAGAGTCAGTGGACAACAAGGTCTAAATATATACCTACGTCAACTATAATGATGTCATCAAGTCTAATTCGATTTCATGGCCTGAGAATGAGTCATTAGGGTCAACCCCAATTCATTTTTCATATCCTTAGGGACAATGTCGGGAAGGAAACCCCCTAACCTGGTGTTTTGTGATGAGTCATCACATTTTTGAACAATGTCATCTAGGGTCCAATATCTAAAGCCAAGTTGAACACATTCAAACAAGAAATATGGCATTTATACCCTTGTCGTTTTACATCATTTAAAAACGCACATCTATGACATTGGTTCTGTAATTCTGTAGTCAAAAGCATTCAAAATAAACATTTTTGTTTTTCATAGTTTTTTATATAGTAAAGTGTATGCTTGAATCCCAGTAACCTGCTCAGGACTGAAGAACACGCCGTATATGCTAAAACCATGAAATTTTTGCCAAATATTTCGTTTAGCTTATTTCACTGGAAAACAACACTGTAAATATAAATAGTGACTACTATGTCTTAGAACTACATGTAGCTGAAGACTGTGAAATCGCAAAATGCTGTACGAGTGAAAAGATCTACATTAACAGTATTACAGTTAAGCCAAATCAAAGTCTTACTTTGTTTAGGTACGAACGTTTTTATTTACGTCAAAATCTAACATTTGATCATCTAAAACAACTATAAACAAGATATTCTGAAGAGATTTGTATGTTTATTTCCAATTAGGAACCAGTGTGCATGCTGTGCACCGGTACTCCTGTTTTTGAAATCTACCTACACTGAACAAAATTAATGCGTATTTATAAAGCGCATGGTGCATCCGAGTATTTCAAGCCTTGATACTGCAGTACAATCCAAGCCTATCAACTTGCAACATTCTGATTTTATAATCGTGGTAAAATACAAAAATTGTCGGAGTTTTTGGTAAAAGAGGAACTACGACAAAAAGTTGTCATGAAATATTATCACATGAACGTATGTACACATGGTCATGTGACAGTCACTGTTGACAATTCATGACCTAAAAACAATGTACACATACCCTAGGATTTAACCTTTAGTGTTTCCCAATGACTCAGTACACTGTAAACATTTTCCATTTTCTTCACACCCAAGTTCTCTGCTTCCACTTTTCATTTTATATACTGCTTTTTTTCTTACATGGTATAGTAGTAATGTTAGTTTTTATATTGTGTTTTCTCACACTGTGCTCCAAGTTCTGTACAACTATTATCCCCCAGCACAGATCTCAGTGACAGCAAATCTGCTATTTACTCTTCTAAACCAATAATTTCAGTTTTTCAGGTCATACTATTTCAAACCAAGTATTTCATTTTTTGGGTACAACTGCACAATGACACCTTGATGTGTATTTCACATACAAATTGAGTTACATGTATACCCAGCATAATATTACTCGAACTGGAATTACTGCATTCTTAACTCATCTATTTTTGAATACATTGCCTTCAAGGGACGGTTTTTGCTCAGGGCATTTCACAAAGGTTACATTTGTGAAGCAGATGACAAGACCTTGTGTCACGCAAGACAAGAGAATCTATTTACAGGATGCAACATTTCACTAGAGAGTTGTGTAAACACAAGACTTTTAGGTCAGCTGGTAAAACTCACTCCTGGTAATTCCCTGATATCAACTCACGATATTACATCACCAGGAAAGTACACCTAAATCCAGGAAAGACACATGAATCATCACGGATTTTCAGATTTCCTCAAAAAAACTGTTTGCATATCAACAAACTGTGAGGGCGCCCTTCACTTCACTTTTCAGAGGTCAACAAATGTCACCCTGAACAGAGGGAGACTTACAATGTTTCTGATTAGATTTACTTCAAACATGGTCAGCTAATGTAGAAAGCAAATCCATTACACAAAAGGACTGGGTATTTGTCTATCATTCTAAATTCTGTAAAATTAGATATTGAATGAACAGTTGCTACATAATGTACATGGTTACTTGGACTGGATGTAAAATGGCACTCAATCACCAAATAATGATCTCTCTAGTCAGGGTCATTTACATCCTTCAAACAGAAAATAACCAAACCTTTCACTAGCATAATTCAATATACCACTACACACTGTACTACAGGTACTTAAAATATATGAGTGTTGGTGCTAATTTCATTTTTGTGGCAAAATAAATCACTGTGTACCTGTCTGCATATCTTTTACTATATTTAGTTCTATTTTATCCACTTTTATTATTTTTGTGCGATTATTTAGATACTTGAGGGTTTCAATGGAAAAAAATATTTCACTCTGACACTTTAGCATTGTAACATTTATTTGAGCTACTCTGAATAAATATATCTTATTATTTTATTATTATTAAAGTTAAATTTCTTTTACTACAAGTAATAATTACTGGTAATTATAAATTAATCTATTTTCTATGAGGAAAGGCCATTTAATAATAATAACAATATTACAATGCTCAAAATTTGTCACGAAAAATTGCATGATATGACATGCATGTTGGAGCAATTCTTTTTGGAACAAAAAGGTCAGAAATTACAATTTTATCGTCATAATTTTTCAAGGAAACAGTCAAGCAGAGACATGCACTGAGTCATGTGTTTGTTTTCAAACAAAAAAGGCTAAAAATTAATTATGTTTTTATAACTGTCAATAATACAAACAAATCATTTTTCAAGGCAAAAGATCGTGACACGACATGCATGTGTTCATATCTTACTAACTTATATAAGTTTTCAAGGCAAAAAGTAAAAGAACAGACATGCTTTTAGTTCTATTTCCATATCTGTTCAAGGAAAACTGCTAAAAATGTCCTGTTTGGTGTTACATTTTAAGACCATCTCAAGGAAAAGGGCCATCATGCAAACTCAACAGCTCTAAGGTACACATGACCCTGGGGGTGATAGACAAATATAAACATACAATATTGGTTGAACACAAATTGTGAACAACAATGGAGTCCTGCATACAAGGACAATCAAACCGGGTTTTTAATGTGTTCCGTACATGAATCTATCGCTATCCCTTTGTTAAATTTAAGTCCATTACGAGGTCAACAGCTCAGTTTGTGATCACATCTTTATTTCGAGTAAGCTTAGCCCCTTTGGTTATCAACCACTTTCCTCTTGAATAGAAAAATATGACATGCAGAAATTTTCATTTTTCTGTAACTTTTTTGCAAAAATTGGCAAAATTTTAGACCGATGTCAGGAAAATACTATTTATTTGTTTGAGTAAAAATTTTGCTTTAAAAATAAGAAATGTTCACATGGTCATCAACATGAAAAAAAATTTGGTTTAGGAATTATTAAAAAAATGTATCATTTTGAGAAATAGTTATTATTCATTCATGCAAGATATTTCGTTTCAAAATTATCAAACGTGAAAATGATTCTGAAAGAAATAACTGTTATCTAGGAGATAATCTTGATTTGAAATTCTCCACATTTTCTATAATTATCGGCATTTCATCCTGAATTGGCATATTTTTATATGATTAAACATACAATACAGCCTGAGAATCTGGTTCCAACTGACTAGTTCTGCTTGCAGTTGAATAAGTTAAGACTCGATTCTGACACTTCTTTGTGTTCTTTCCCAGGGCAGGACAATGTCTGAATCCTGCCCCAAATTACTCCATCTACAGACAGGAAGGACTAGTGCAGTGTCAACCTGAAGTTTAACATGCTGGTTAAGTGTTAGTGCCAGCCTGGTGTTGGCATTGGGCTAGCCAGGTGATAACATACAATGTAATGATGGAACAGGTATTAACCCTTCTAGTTGCTAACATGATAGTGTGTTAGGTGACAGACGCCTGTTAGCACTAAGCTAGCAAGGTGCAGATGTACTTGTAATGCTGGAACAGATATTAATCCTTCCCTTTGCTAAGATGTGCTGGTGAAGACTGTTAGTGCCAGTCGGGTGTTAGCACTGGGCTATCCAGGTGTAAACATACATCTAGTTGCTTTAACAGGTACATGTATTGACCCTTCCAGTTGTTAATGCTTGCTGGTGAAGTGCAAACTGTTAGTACCGGCCTCATTTCAACACTGGGCTATCCAGGCGTTAACATACATGTAATGCTGGAACAGGTATTAACCCTTCCTGATGCTAACATGTGCTGGTGAAGTGATAGTTCCAGCCCAGTGGTTACTTAACTGAGTCACATGTGGCCAAACTCTAGTCTGATACCAGCCATGATCCTGATGCTAAACTGTAAATTGTATTGTAAACATTTTTTCAAACTATTTAATACCGTCTTTCAACATCATGTAAACTGTGTTCAGACAACGCTAACAATAGTAACATGCATGCACAGTTTTCTATTAAACTTATCAATGGTGATGTCATTTCACTCACGGCAGGTCAGACAAACAGTTGTACCAATTCATCGCTGCGTGAGGCACTGTTAGGTCAATCCATCATATATAAATCTCAGCTTTTGTCCAACCAGCCACAAGTCTGGCATTTGTAAGTCTCCTCCACTGTATTCTAAGTTACTCTGTTATGTGTTACTTCTTCAACCGTGTTATCATAAAGAGTCCCCAAGTTTTTGCCAGGTTGCCGTTCGCGATCAAAACTTAACAGTTAAGGTCTGAAATTCTAAGCAAGTATTATCAGATTCCATCATTCCACCCTATAGGCTTGAGCTGTACATAGAGGACAACAGGCTTACAAGACATATGAAAATACAATGTACATACAAAGTACAAAGTACATATATATATCAATATTATATTTATTGTGTATGATATTTGAAGAGATTTCTGTCTTGACTAACAGTGACATGTTCAATATTTTAAGATTCCACTGTGCTGCATACTGTGTATATTTATATACAGCATATAATTTTTAAAACCAAAAACCATTGCCTCCATCTTTATTCCTGATATTTGAAGAGATTCTCATCTTTCCTTGAATGAAATGTTTAGTTTTTTTTGTAATTTCGAACTGTATTATTCCATACAATATTGCACCCCATTATAACGTATTATTACCAATCATGCGACAATTTTCATTCATTAAATTATGTCAAACTTTAATGAGAAACACAGTAAATTTCAATTCATCTTGATATTTGAATCATAATTAATAATTTATACCTCAATAAATCTATATTACCAGACTATGACGGACTCTGTCATTAAGCCATTAGTTGCATAGTGTGGCTTGGCATTATCTTATTACTGTTATACAGAGGATAAAATATGGCAGAACGTTTGATATCGATTTCGCTTATATTTCACAAGTTCTGACTCTGGTCGTGTGTTTACATGGTGTTCATTTCACTGTTTGGTTTGTACTGCGATGAGAGATATGTCGAACTGGATGGGTGTACATTTACTAGATTTTATTTTACTGCTCAGGATAAATGTGTTGTAGGAAAAAGAAGATATGCTCAAGAATTCTTTAAGATTTGCTGGCCCAGTGTCAGACTTGAGTTAATATAGGCCTGAAGGTAATACTAGGCTAATATTACCACTGGACTGGTGTATATATCAATTTTTCATTTGCTAATGCATGCTGGTGAGGTATTACTGTGTATGCCTGCAGTGTTTAATAGCACTGAGCTCGGCTGATGCTACTAGTTTGATGTTAGCATTGGGCTAGTGCCGACATTTATATAAATTTGCGTTGCTGACACATGCTGGTACTTAGGTACCAGACCAGTGTTAGTGCTGAGCTAGCCAGATAGATGTCAACATAATAGGGCCAGTGCAAGCATTAACTTGCCAGCTGTATATTCCGGCATGTACTGGTGAAGTATTAGTGTCAGACCAGTGTTAGCACTGAGCTAGTCTGATCTTAGCCAAATGCTAGTCCAATATTAGTCTGACACTAGTCAGATGATGCTAGCCTGATAAAGCCCAATGCTAGTCAAATACTAGCCAAATATTAGCACAATGCTAATCTGATACTGGTCTAATGCTAGTCCAATAGTAGTCAAATTGTAGCAAGATGCTAGTCCAATGTTAGCATGATGGTAGCCTGATACTAACACACAATACTACCCAATGCTAGCACAATACTAGCCCAATGCTAGCACAATACTACCCAATGCTAGCACAATACTAGCCCAATGCTAGCACAATACTACCCAATGCTTGTCCAATACTAGCCAAATGTTAGCACAATGTTCGTCTGATACTAGCCCAATGCTAGCACAATACTAGCCCAATACTAGCCTGATGCCAGTCCGATACTAGCCCAGTCAGAAAGCCATTCATGAGCTATAATAAATTAGGTGTAAATCACCTTATTTACATTAATCCAGGTCTAGTCTTTGTGTTTTCAGTTCCATTTTCTGGTGACCATTTCCACTATGAATGTGATCACCAGAACTGAACACAAGGAATTAAGAGACTGGAAATGAAATAGTTCAGTGAAGTGAAATAAGCCCTTCAATACATGATTTTAATCAGATTGTTCAGTTGATATGCTGTTTTAGTCAAATCTCTTGACCTGATGAAGTTCATCAAAGCAAAAAGCTACTACGAGTTTCTATATAAATTGTGTACATCATTACACTTTGAGACCATCCATTTTTTTGACCTGATGAAGTTCATCAAAGCAAAAAGCTAGTACAAGTTTCTATCTAAATTTTGTACAGCATTACACTTTGAGACCATCCATTTTTTGTGTGTATTTCTAGTGAAACTCTGACTCAGTAATTTGTTATCGTGTGTCTGATATTGTAAACTCTGGACTTAAAACATTACATATTCGTCAGGTCAACAAACAACTTCAAAATGAACACAACTAAAACTAGAAAAATTTAGGCCCACGGTAGTTTTGACAGGAGAAAATGTCTGACGTCACTCACTCACCCACACACACATTGGGTTTTTTGAAAGGTAGCTGTGATTTCAAATTGACATATTTTCTCCTAATTAAGTCACCTTTCTCATTTTCACTACAAACCTAATAAATGGTTCCATTCAAAATTAGATTTAGAAAATTCCCTTTTCCTGCATGCTTTGAACCGGATATTCCTCTGATGTTGTCCCCGAGGAAATGGTGTGATTTGGTTGCCATGGAAATTCTAGGCTTTATTCTCAAATATGCATACAGAAGATTACTGCATATAGGACAATTTCACTTCTAGAAAGAACCTGCATGTTTAGCTTATTTTCAATTTTATATACCACAAAGTAACCAATTAATAAGCTCGATTTTGACGTCAGGATTGTACTGTATACACTCCCAGAGTTAATGATGTTAAAGGTCAACTTCAGGTCAACTGCAGGTCATCCTCAGGTAATCAAACTTTGGCCATACAAATATATTCTTTTGTTTCACATATTTCTCACAAGATTGTCAAAGTGGACATCAAAGCTGTAACACCATGTTTTGCCAAAATACGGGATCACCTTGAAAAATGTAAACTCATACTTTTATGTATCACTGGTTTTGATTTTCAATTCTTGTAATAAAAATTGAATAAATCAATAAAATAACCGATTAAATTGTATCAACTGTTGTCTAAAATAATTCACTTTAAATTTTGTAGTGTGAAACAAATGATAAAATCTGTCTGGCCTTACATATTCACTTTTTATGGTAAATGAACACCATGTCTGCCCAATTTGATCACATGTTGTAGGTATATGTAAATTAGTTTATTATTAGATTATGAGATAGGATAGGGTATATGTACATGTAGATGTCATTATGAACACTAAAGCTGTTGGTATTGAAAGAATTAAGATAAGGTTAGTGTGTGTGTGTGTGTGTGTGTGTGTGTGTGTGTGTGTGTGTGTGTGTGTGTGTGTGTGTGTGTGTGTATGGTACATTGTATGTATGTATCGTGTACATGTATGTATATATGTATGTGTGAAAGTATGTATGTGTGTGTGAGAAAGTATGTATGTATGTATGTATGTATGTATGTATGTATGTATGTATGTATGTATGTATGTGTGTGTGTGTGTATGTATGTATGTATGTATGTATGTATGTATGTATGTATGTTTGCATGTATGTATGTATGTATGTATGGATGGATGGATGGATGGATATGTGCGTGTGTGTATGTGTATGTATGTACAATGTATGTATCATGTATATTCATGTATATATGCCTGCCTGTATATAAACACACATGTACAATATAGCCATCTCTAATTCTCATCTACTGTCAATATACATTCAAATCTTCACCAAACCATGATATGTACAATATATCTTCCACAAATGTCATGTTATTGTCATGTCGTACTCTCATAATGAATATCTCACATACAAATACCATATTTCTTGATGCAATTGGTCAATACACAATACCAACTCATGATCCTATAAACATACATATTTTTAGAAGAATATTTTTGCCATTTTAGAATTGTCCATAGTATCCATTACAACTAGATATTTTTTATGAATTGTAAGGCCTTATGTATTGTGTTATATACAAGTGGATATTACAATGTACTTATTTTTGTAATTTTTTTGTAGTGAAACGAACAAAAAGTAGTCACTCTTGAATATTCTACATTTCCAGCATAATGCTAGTTTTTCAATTACAACTCTGTATAAAAGGCATGACTCGCAATTTGAGTGTTTACTTTGGTCAAATGGAATGCACTTTATCAATTATTTTATGACAGTCTCAGCCGATTTATGAATCATGATGTAACATATGTATCTAATGAGATTTTAATGTCCATTAATCAATATTATGAATGAGTAGATTATCTGAGTATGGCGCCCTCATGGTGAACAGTTTGACAGTCCAAGTCCCATGATGCTTTGTGGTATCAAGAGGATATACTCTCCTAATTACAGTTGTGGTCTCAAAATTGACAACAGTCACGAAATGGTGATTTTTTCCCCGGCATGCTACCCTCCCTGTAAATGACACACAACCCAAAGTTTATGAATATTCAATTAGATTTTCCAATATTACAATAAAATGGTGAGTGTGCAGTTAATTTTAAAATCCCATAATGCATCAGGGCATCCATAGCTACCGGTACTTGTGGTAGTTCAGTTATGGCATAAAGTTGGCTATCACGAACAATATCAATGCCTGACTTACAAAGAGAACTGTGGAGCAAACAGCATATATTTACACCTGTTCATCTGACAAAAATACAGCAGAAACAAAATCTGATGTCTGTTTATCCAACCAACCAATCACATCTTCAGAAACAAGAAACACAGTTTGACACCTGTTTATCTGACCAATCATGGCAGCTGAAACAAGCAACAAAATTCCAATTACGTACACTGAAATAATAAATGGAGATTTTTTTTTTGACCAAACACTTCTTGCTCATGATTTGTAAAATATTTCAAGCTCTTAGTGCAATGTATATTATTCTTAGATTTTATTTGTGAGTTACAAACAATAGTAACTAATTTGTTGATTTTCATACTTACAGTAAATCAGAAACTTGCCTAGCAATAACGAATTCACAAAACTTTGTCTTTTAGTTCATTTTGGCGGGAAGCTGTGCGATACGACCAAAATTATTCTGAAAATTAGAAATTTGTCTTAATCTTTTGAAGTTACTATAAATTCTGAAAAATTTACACAATATATTCGGTACTAAAACCCGAATGGTTGACAAGCTTATATCTTTTTAACCATTTTTAGAGATTTTTTTGCAACATTTCTGTTTGAGGGTATCGACCTGTGTTAGAACAAATCTGTGTCAACTCAAGATCATTATGAAGTGCGAGAAGTTGAAGTACCAGCAAAATGGCCGAACGACAGTTACAACCCTTGTGACAAGACTTTCCCATTAGGTGGAAACAGCGACGTCAAATCGTATTAGTGTGTTGTCAAGATACCTGACTACCTACATGCACTTTTCAATTTACTACGAACATGAAGGAACATGTTAGCTGTTTTCCTACTTTTTTTTCACCGACTCGAGGGAATTTTCAGTATCTCCGATTTCAAATGTTAGAGACAACCAATTACATATGCACTTCACTTTCATCTAAGCGTTGAACATCAATACACCAAATACAAGATGAAATGTGATTGGTTAATCTTGTTTCAAATGTAGTATTTTGTTGGTTCTTAACCAATCAGGAAGTGTTTTAGTACAAGTTGATAGATTGGAAGGATGTAGGAGTTGAAATGATCACTAAACTATATTAAGTGTGTGTGATAGTGTATGGTTTTACAATTCATTACTAAATGCCATTATTACGTTCTATCAAGTCATATTTCTACATACTGCTGCGGTTTTGCTGCAAGCTCTATTTTCTTAGCCTAGGGACTACGCTATTCGACTCGACATACTGGCTCAAATGATAATGAATGACACTTTCAAGCCCTTACAGTCTCCAGGCTTCACTTTCCGGGAATGTCCAATATTTCCTTCGGCTTATTTTTCCATTTTCGTTTAATGGTAACACACAATTTATGCATAAATTAACAAAAACTTGAGCTGTGCATAGTACTCAAGAACCTTAATACTCTGGATATTACTAGCTTTGGTTGCAATGCATGTATGTTATATGTATACGTGGGTGTACATGTTTTTATTTCAAATAATTTTTTTTCATTTCAAGGATAGCTTTTGTGTACAAATTCTGTAAAATCATAATTGATTAACTGTTAATATAACAAAACAGATTGCCTGAGGAAACTAACGTTCTTCAATAGAGTCAAACTGAATGACACTTTTCTATCTTTACAGTGTGGCAAAATTAATCAGATTGGTGCTCGAACTCCAATCACAGTGGTAAGAGACAGGTGGTGTAAGAACTGGGCCATCGACAACAACCTATGAAATATATTTTTGTACAATGTATCTGTTCCAAGTATTCATCGTAAGACAAGACCCTAATCATGCCACAGCCATTATCCTGTACAAGAACTTGACCTGAAGAGGGACAGTCTATCATAGCAATATAGTATATACAGCAGTGTGCACTGCTCTGCAATCTTTATCTTTCTCACACATACATACATTTTTATAACGAGAGAACTCCCTACATTCACTAAACCACTAATCCTTCAAGTGCGAATGGAACATTAGGGCACTTTTGTTCTACTGATAATCTTAAAAATTTATTGTTTTATTTGCTCTTAATGGATTATAGTTGTTAAAGACACTTATCATTCATGATTTAATAAATGTGTTTTATGACTAAAACTTGACATGTTTGTTCCTGAATGTTATAATGTACACAAATATAGCTGTGAATGAAACTACCAGTATATGTTCTCACACATGATAACAGTTTCTGTATAACTAGTCTCGTTCCTATACGTATATGTTACAATTACTATGATCATCCACTCACGTGTAGTCAAAGTCGTTACTCTAGCACAGAAATCTGTGCTCACTCAACAGCGTTCATATAAACGTGTTGACGTTATCGCGTCCCCACATGATTTAGTTTCAGGCTGGAGGTGAGTTCAGTCGTATATATTATTACAATTAGCCATTGTCTGAATGAAGTAACCAACAACAACTGCCTGTCAGTTTGTGATGGATAACTTCTGACATGTGCTGTTTAACCTTGGCCCAGCAGGCGGTTTAGCCACATAATAGCAGTTTTTTTTTAGCAACTTTGACTATACGTGAGTGGAGATGATCGTAGTAACATAACATGTCTATATAGGACTAGACTAGACTACAGTATATACAGTATAACTGAGTTTGAATACTAAATCTGTGAAATGACTGCTTCTATGACAAGTACTATTGCCCTGTGTTTAACCTCAGTATATGGTGCATTAGTTCACTATATCATGTATCGGGTGGTTGTAAAAATATGTATGTCCTCACCTGTCTGTCCGGATCGAAACTATTAAATTTCAAACAACATGGCACGAGCACAAGAGCAAAGCAAAATCACAGATTGCAATCTAAATAGGCTATTGACAACCAAAATTGTGGTGACACAGAATGACCAAGGTATAAATTCCATATTTTTTGTTCAAATTTGTACAACTTGGCTTGTGCATAGTATAATTATCTGAATGCACATCAGTAGTTTAAAAACTAAAATAGAATTACAACTTGATAATTTTTATATATTTTACTGGTAAATTATATGTAATTCACATGTTTATATCAAAATGTATGACAGGAAAAATTTAAATATTTTTAAAAATCTTGAGATGTGTAATAGATACAATACGAAGTGAAAGGTTATAACAAACAACAATATAAATCAATAACAGTAAAGTGATTTTTGACATACTTTGGGCAAAACTGACAACATGGTCCATAAAAGTAGAACAAGATAATTACTCCGTCTCTAGATGTGACTGAAATTTCCACATATGTACTCTAAAAGTCCGCATAAATTCATGTCCTACAAAAGGACACCACTGGTTACTATTTGTAAAAAATGTTTCTGACACAAAAAGGAAGCTGGTAGAACAAGATATAAAAATCTCTCAGTTTTACAAGTTGCAAGTTACTGATAAATAACCAGGGTTCAAAGGTCATGGCAATTACCCTACTTCCTTTCTCTCTCTCCATGTATTGTATTACAATTGCATAATTCATCCATCTCTAGATCTAACTGACATAGTTGCCATGGTAACCATGGTAAAGTTAGCCACTTTAACTCCTCAGGAACATTCCGTGTTTGAATGATATTATATAATATAGATCAATCTCCTTGACTACTAACACAGTTGTACATTATTAGTATAGTCACATGTCAAGTACATCAGGTAATGACAATATGACATTTAGACAGATTCATTTTCATAGAAAATTGTAAATAATAGCATTTGCATATATATATATCTATATATCTATATACATATTACATATATATGTGTGTGTATATATATATATATATATATATATATATATATATATATATATATATATATAAATTATAGTATAAAAGACAAGAAAATTGCATTATCTAAACATACATATTGCAATATTAGATATATGTCTGTCTGTCTGTCAGTCTGTCTGTCTGTCTGTCTGTCTGTCTGTCTGTCTGTCTGTCTGTCTGTCTGTCTGTCTGTCTGCCTGTTTCCTTGTCTGTTTAGCACACCTTTATCGAGCTGATCAATTACTACATATATATACATTTGGGCTTGAATTGAACTTATGTTATTGGCAGCTTGTTAGTCAAAGTTGGCTAATAATCTGATGCAAAGTGTTTCAGCTATAATTTTAATTTCAATTGATATTAAAGACTACCACTTCATAGATTTGGTAGTCAAGATATGATGTACGTAATGTATCAGGATTAATGCAAATTTCAAGAAGACACCCTGTTAACACTGCATCATAAGGGCAGCAAAGTGTGACATCAGAAATCAGTGGACGTATTCCAAAGTTATCTTTAATAAATCTCTTATTGTTTTATTAGCACAAGTCATCGTGTTCAATTTACATATACATTCTAAGATTTGGCTATGTTGTCATAATTGAACTGTTTGTTTTATAAATCGTTAAAACTTTACGCTAATTGAAGTGTACAGATCTGAGGACTGTTTTCAGAAAAGAATGACATCTTTTCAAATAATCGATATCTTCTTTTATAGTTTTGCATGCAGACTTTGAGTTTGTTCAGCAGTAGCATGCAGCCTCAGGGGTTAGACTGTAAGATATGTCGTGTCGAGGGGTTGATCGATGTGTGATGGTGCCCCGTCATGGCATACCTTAATACAGACTACCTCAGGGGGCTGTGTAACTGAAATCAGGCATACAACTCTCAATATGTAAAGGTACATATTTTGGACTATCACATCATGATAACCACCAATCAGAAAGGTCTTTTCATACTGGCAACTTTGGCAAATTTATAGCTTCACATACCAAAGGATGCAGCCATGTAACAAGCCTCTGTATTGGTCAATATTGTTATTTGCCACCAATCAGATTATGCAATACATTGTCATTTTCCACCAATCAGATAGGTCATGTGAGGGTGTGCTACATATAGGAAAAACTGGCAATATCTTCAAGGGTTTATAAGCATGGATCTTATGAATATTCAACATTTGGACATGTACATGTACAAATGTGTACAAATTGTCTGCCACGGTACAGAAAACCATTTCATTGCCTTCCTTATCATATTACCCACATTGCTGGCAAAGTATATCTTACTTCTTAGAGACCGAATAACTTGTCTACAGTCTGTTGAACCGGTAGTCTTAAATTAGGTATAACTATTTTCTGATGCATCTCAGCGTGGAGTAAACTAAGTCTGTAATCCACTCACAGCGGCGGGATGTCAAAAGCTAAATATACACTTTATACTTATTACATTAACTGAACTATACTATAGTCTTAATTGAATTAAACTCAAGAATGTGAAAGAAATCATTTTGGTACATACCTTTTATGTATTCATAATGTCGACTTTTACCCATTTTTCATAAAACATGGTACTAGCTACGTTTAATACTGTATAGTAGTTTAGTGTGTTATATATATTTAATGTTTTTTGTGAATTCGTTTCTGTATGTAGACTCTCAATGATGCATTTTTACATTATTTCATGTCAAATATACTATTACTACACTACACTACACTGCACTACACTACACTACACTACACTACACTACACTACACTACACTACACTACACTGCACTACACAACACAACACTACACTACACTACACTGCACTACACTACACTACACAACACTACACTACACTACACTACACTACACTACACTACACTACACTACGCTACACTACACTACACTACACAACACTACACTACACTACACTACACTACACTACACCAGTACTATACTGGTACTATACTATATACTATACCATATACTATACTATACTATACTATACTATACTATACTATACTATACTATACTATACTATACTATACTACACTACACTACACTACACTACACTACACTACACTGCACTGCACTGCACTGCACTGCACTACACTAGACTAGACTAGACTAGACTACACTACACTACACTAGACTACACTACACTACACTCATAATTACATGTATGTTCATGTGTCCAAAATATTTATAACATAAACAGTTTTAATTACAAACATGTATATCATCCCTCAACTTTATAGTAAATATTTTACAAGAACACGAACTTGGATTTTTCAAACACATAACATGTATGTATATGTACATGCATAATATAACACCAACAACTTTCATTACAAAACTATACATGTACATGTCCAATGTACAATGTATGTCTTCCCTTCAACTTGGTTTCAAAAAACTATTCAAATATTTTATGAGAAAATGAAATTAAAACTTTTATGGGTATGAGGCAATCAAATATAAAAATTTGATATAACTGATGGAATTAAAAACACTTACTTAGATGTAAAATAAATTGATATTACCTTTCGTCATTTTAACTTTTAAAAATGAAAGATGTCAAACACATTTAAAATTTGATATAAAAGATGATTTGTTGCAATTTAATATTTAAACATTAATTAGTATTCATTATAGCTATAAATACTGCCTATCAAATATGTAAGGTTGATGTGAGAGGTTCCATGTGTGCACTGGCTATTAAAATGAAATATTGGTCTCAAGCGACACATTTCCTGCAAATTTGTGATATAGAGTGCCAAAGAAGGTCAATTGAAAACAGGCATTTCAAGATTACTGAAGAAAGGTTGCTCAGAGAGCCAAGTTCTACACAAGATGATCACACACATTACTATTATCTGATTATACAGTTAATCATACTATAGATGGTTACAAAACATATGCAAATGGTAATTAAGTATGCAAAGTCCTGCAAAGTAGTCACTACATTGTACATGTTGAGATCATTACTAGTTATGAACACCGCGTTCTACACAAAGATGATGATGCACTTTACTTTACTATGATTATAGTTAATCATAGATGTTACAAAACATATGCAGATAGGGTAATTAATTATGCAAAGCCTTGTAAATTGGTAACTACAAATGTAACTACATGTATAGTGTACTTGTCAAGGACACTGCTATACATGTAGTTATGAGAGTTCTACATATAATAAAGATGATGATAGACATGACTCTAGTTATAGTTATTATTTATGCAGATATGCAAAAAGGGTTATTAAATATGCAAACCACCATGTCTGGCTTCAAAGAAGCCTGCTGTACACTAGGGTGAGGCACTCTGGGAAACAATATCCTGAACATTGTTTGAGCAAGTGCTAAGGAGATGTGAAGCTCTGAACTTGAGTTTATTTTCCAGAACACCTCACTCCAGCATACAGCAGGCTTCTTCTAAGCAATGTATATGTACCAATTTTTACAACTGTATTGTAGATTAGTCACACACAGTAAAATTTGTGCAAAGTACTTCTCTAGGTCCCCTAAGTGTTAAGAAATGCAGCTATGATAAACTCAGTCTCACCTTTCTAAGTCAAATCAACTGTAAAGATAAGTCAGCTGAAATTCAACAGAAGTGATGCACTGTTGACACACTGCATAGGAGAACAGAATATGCAAATTAGGTAATTAAATATGGACAACTTAGAACTAATCTTTATACATGAATCTGTTTTGAATTTTATGAATGAACAGGAAAACAAATGTTCGGGTGTTGGTCACAATATGAAATACTTCTTATTAAACACTATAAATCATGAAAAATATGAGATTATTGATGTTTTATTGTATGTATCTCTCCTTCTTTGCCTTCTTTTTATTCTAGAAAATCATTCATGTACAGGTCGCTTTTTGCCATATCTTTGACCAGGGTCTGTCATCTCACACTTCCAAAGAAACTGTATTACTTTAGTACATATTTTACAACTTTTTAAAACAACAAATTGCATTATAACTTCTAATTTAATCTCTGATCTCAGTATACATGTAGATATGCAAGTAAGTTGAAAAATACTCAAATCCACATTCAGAAGAAAATGTATGCATGTAATAATAATCATTTAGCCCAGACTTGTCTTGGTATAGAGGGCTACTTGAGATAGTACAGCCATTGCCAGGCTCTAGGCAATAAAGGGTACGCAATATGAAACCAGATATTCCAAAGTGTTTTTATTAAAATTAAGGGTGGTCAATAGGTAAAATCTGAGCTCTTCTGCTGTTCTACCAGGATTGCCTACAAAAATTGAGACACCAGCTACATAAATCTATGCAAATTTAACCTAATTGTACCCTTTTTGTTTAACACCAGGCTTCCTAAACCTTAGCACAAACGCATATCAAATTACAAATTTTTGTCAAGGTACAATGTAGTGTAGGGCAAAGACTGTTGGAATGCTGTGAAGAAGAGACATTCCCCTGGTTGAAGACAGGCCTGTCAATTCATCAGCAGTTCTGTCAATGCATCTGTCAAGGGACCTATAAATTTTAAGCGTCTGACACAAACTTTATTAATACCATGCAACCATTCTATTCACCTGGGATGTCCTATTTTGTATTTCCATCCAAGACTGAATATTTTTGCAGCTTTTCTTTCACTTTATTTTCTCCTTTCACATCAGGGAAGACAATCCGATCTATCAATGCAAACCCTATTTCATATTTACCCGATTTGTTCACTAATAAAAAGCCATCCATCAATAAAAGCTTGTCTAAATAAATTTGATTTTATAGATTAGAAAGCTGTTCATACCATTTACTATATGATCATTGTAATTTTCTTCAAACACATGTAAAGTAGCGTCTTTAGTTTAAAAGTGCAGTATCTCGCAAGCGAATTGTTTTTGTCTACCGAGGTAAATCACATGACCTTTGAGGATTTTTTTTGTGTGAATTGGTGCCGATTTTTCAATGATTGTAAAATTGTGATGGTGCCTACATGTATGATAAAATTATGACATTTTTCACTCTAAATTTACCAAAATTTCCAAGCAGAAGCATTTGATGGAAATTCATAAATTAACTTTTTTAAATTAGGAATTCCTAATTGTGATACATTACTAGGAGAACTTTTACTAAAATTTTAACCAATACGCACAACATACTTGTGATAAGCTGAAGGCTTTCGAATACAACCTGGCAATCTTGTCCTGTCAGTCAACTGTTACATTACTATCGGCACTAAATGGATATGAAAATGGCTGGCCTTTTCAACTTGTTTCACACCTCAAAGGGCTGAACTATCAGCAGTACATGAATACAAAAACACCTTGATTTTTGGACACATTTCACACCTCAGCAGACTTTTTGAAATTCCATTACTACGTCATTATTAATTCAAAGCTGCCAATTTTCAGAGAAGAAAATTTGTCAAAATTGATCATCGCTACGAATTCTCCATAAAGTGAACACATTTTAGAATCAAATCAACGAGTAATAAAAATGTATGTGAAAGTAGGTCAAAGCAATTATAAATTTCCAGGCAAATGCTACTACAAAACATCCTTTGTGTTAGATATTTTAATGCACAAAAGATAGTCAATTTTCCGAGGCTTGACCTTAAAAGTAATATCAGTGACGACAATTCTTTTGTGTGACATCAAAAAGCACTGATAAATCAATACCGAATTTTGCACAGTATTGTGTGTATCACTGATACAAAATGATTATTAATAACGGCAATAATCCATTGTTCACAGCAAAGTTGAATATTCAACAGCCGTGCACATGGAGAAGAATGCATCGTAAATTAGAGTATCACAAAAGCTTTCAAAACATACCCAATAGGCATTCATAGAATCGAACAAAGAATGTTAATCTGCAATGCCAGATTAAACTCTACTGTTCCCTTTGGTTCTCTACTGGTGACAAGAACTTACAGACTGCCAAAATCAATAACATTACTATGTGGTATGTACATGTCAAAATAAATTTATTAGAACTCAACATATTCTTCCTAAAATTTGTGAATTTTTTTTTTGTAATTCTGGGAAAATGTGGAAATCTGGAAAATTTACAATTTTTTTACACGTATATATATTTCAATATTTTGAATAGAAAATAACCCTAGTAAATTGACTAGAAAACATGGTATACATGTATGTATTTGTATGCTTGCCACCTTTATTTAATAATAACATTATTTTTGACACATTTTCCAGATTTGCCTTCAGCAATCTACTAATGTTATAGCACAAATCACTTAAAATTCTGTGACAGGCTTAAGTATGCCATTATATAATACATGACATTTTTGCCATGAGATTTTCCAAATACTTGTCAATTAACACTCCCTGTGTAGGAATATTCACTGAATGTCAAGTTGATAATACTGCAACAGTAGTTTTGATTTTTCTGTTCACTTCTTACTTTTTACGTCACAATTCGTGCATCTATAGTACTAGTATATACATGCACAAATACCAGTATTAAAGATGGCCATAAGATAGCCACAAAATACATAGTCTTGATTACCCAGCCTTTTGCTGCTGGGGCTCTGCCTACGAGACCACTCCATATGAGAATCTGGGTAAACGAGATTTCAAATCGCTCACGCAGGAAGTAAAGATCAGAGTAGTGCATGCTGGGGAATACTTCACATCCAACATTATAGGCTAACCGATTTAAGTACTTTCGCGACAAGTTATCATTTCCCAAGTGAGTGATACATCTAAATTACAACAAATAGGCCTCGTAAGCCCACTTTTTATGACTTGGAAGAAATGTACTGTGTGACCCTGGCGTGTGGTAGTTCCAGACTCTCATCTGGGTGGTGTTGTAGAAGAGCCCAGAGCAGTAAGAGTCTGGGTAACCCAGACTAATAAATATTACACTTCTTGCATAACCACAATGAATATGTCATATCCTGTTTGAAAGTGAGGCGGCTGACCTTGTCATATTTAACTGTTAAGGGTTCCTGATAGCAGAAATGGGCAAATTAGATAAAACTGGGCTTAATTTGCCATATATTAAATCAACCATACTTTAGTTTGTGAGCCATGGTAAGATGGTCTGTATCTTTCAGCCCCCTTTTTTAAATTCTGTTCTGTGTATTTATGATTTGTTTTGCTACATGTCTAGACAAGCTCTGTTTAAAGTTTGTAAGCCTTCCACAAATAATATGAGAATGTGACTATAATTTGAGATTATACATATAATTTGTATTTGTACATGTACCAATGCACCGACGAACTGATGTATGCAAATCTTGTTATGTTGTATTAAACATGGTTAACTATGGACAACTAAAACAGGACTTTGTTTGAGTGAATTAACTTACATTGTCATTATTTGTATTATTGAACATGAGGTCATTGTCTGTTGGTGTGTGAAAACATGTGCATATGTATATCTGTCTGTCTGTCTGTCTGTCTGTCTGTCTGTCTGTCTGTCTGTCTGTCTCTCTGTCTGTCTCTCTGTGTGTCTCAGTTCCCTGTATAGGTGTGGTGCATGTACATTGTAAGTACTTCATCTAGGTCTCATTCAGCTGTATCTGTCTTTGAAATTAGGTTATTTGTAAGTACTGCAGAGTTATAAAGAGCGCAAGTTCTAATTATGGCCTCACTTTATGGTGATATTTTGCACAAAGGAACAGGAAATACATGTCCTACAACTGGCACGGATATCTGTGACAGCAAAAAATGAACAACAATAATATAAAATTTAAATCTAATACCCTAACGCCGTCTGTCAGTGTAGCATATCCAATTTTTATACTTGAGTACTTGTGATATGTCACTTCTAATACTACAATGGATATGGTATAGTCTGGATGAGAAACTTGAGTATCATGTTGTCTTTTATGACATGATGTTAGGCCCTTTGAGGTTCTCTTTGCAACAATGGCAGCCACAGCCTCTTGACTGCTGGATGTAAATGTATAATGAACTGCCTTATCAACGTTGAGGAAAGTCTTGCCCTATATTTCATTCCTAATGGAGTACCAACAAGATAGCAATGATTAAGGAAATGTTAGCTAAGACATGGCTGAGATGTCAATACCAAGTACATGTACTTAGGGCATGTGTATGGCAACATATCTCACCAGCATCATGTATATGTCACTATACATCTCACCGAGTGCACTGGATATTTCCTATGATATTGCCTGTGGTTGCATCAAAGTGCTTATCTCATGAAGTTGACAGGATATCTCATAGTATGACGTTCTTAATGGTTTCCCAATGTTAGTTACAAAATGTACCTCACCTAGTTAAGATGATATTTCACCATATGACACAGCATGGCTGTTATCACACCATGTGGACAGGATACATGTTTTTGTATGTCATACTGTGATATATTCCCCATCGTTTCTTCAAAGCAGATGTACTTATTTGACCAATGCAAGTTGCACATGGCATGATATTTTGAGCATTTCTACATGTATATTTCCTTTGAAGCTGCCTATGGTTTCAGCTTGGTTGTTATTCAACATTGTTGTTATCTCACTAAGTTGACAGGATATTTCATGCTATGACGCTGTCTATAGTTGTTAGTCAGCATCGTTGTTATTTCACTATTAAAGTTGACAGGAGATTTGTGCTACATGTATGACTTTGCCTTAAATGGTTTCACTATGGCAATTATCTAATCAAGTGGGCAGGATATGTCATATTTTTATGTTGCCTATGATTTCACCAACATACATTGTACTTAATTCACCACATGGACACAGTATTTCACAATATGTACAATGTTGCCCATGGTTTCACCAAGGTGCAAAATGTACAATGTAGAATTCCACCATGCTGACATGATATTTCATATCACTATGATGTATGACATTGCCTATGGTTTCACCAAGTCATCTGACCACATGGACAGGAAATTTCATATTAGGATACTGTCTATACTTTAACCAAGATTGCTATCACATGTTTATCAGCTGAAAATCATAACTAAATGCTCAATCTATTGGGTTATAAATAAGCCAACCAAAATCAGTAAACATATTTTAAACATTTGCACAGACTTTTCTTATCTATTGTGCTAATTTTTATATTGATTTTTATATTGATATTGATATGACATTAGCATACACACACACATACACACATACATACACAGACACACAGACACACACACACATACTTATACACATACATGTACAAGGGCACAACACAATTTCATTTCTTGTACTAGCACCAAAGTTATCAGTGTAAATAAACGGATTGCCAAGGAAAATTATCCTTTTAGTATTTGTACAGATAGTAGAAAAACAAACATTGTCAATTTTTGACATATCTATTTTCACCACTAATGGAATATAGAGGAAAGAGGCTTTCAACTGGTATTTGATTTAATGTGTTCTGAAATGCTTCTTTTATACTATAGTACTACTACAGAAACACATTATTTGAAAACTATATATATGTACGTACCAATGAAGTGTTACCTTTCTCTACGATATTTTTGAACATTATGTACAAAGCCATTTTTCACATGGGTATGACTGTCTATCCAAATTTGTGGTAGAAGATATTTATTATCAAATTCATAAATTTGGCCTGGTGCTTTCCTGTTGTCAATATCAAATGTGGTAATTTTTTGTAACTATGTATGTGTGTAACTGTATGTACGTACATATGTGCATGTGTTTATGGAAAACATTGAGGTTCTCTACCTTACTACAACATTTTCAAATTCCTTGAGAAACTGGTAATACTTCTCTTGAAATAAATATTGAAAAACCTACAACCTGACAACAGTGGGTTTGATAAAATAGCCAACCAGATGGTTTGTCATCATTGTTGAATTAGTCACACTTGAACAGCCTCATACACTATCAACTATTATTAAACCATCAGCCTATTATTTCCTCACTAATGTGGAAAATATTGACTGCTGCAAGGAAAGAACAGACACATGTCCAGGTCTACTAGCAAATGATGGGAATTTATGACTGTAATCTGTATTCTACATTGATATCTGATTATGATCAAAAACAAATATAACATGGAATCAGGAGTCACACATGGTAAATAATCAATTCCTTATTTTACCATTATCCTGGAAAATATTGATTGTTACGAGCAAAGAACAGACATGTGACCGGATCTACCAACAATTTATGGCTACAAACTGAAATCCAAACCAAACATCTCCTGAAGGATAAGCTTTGAAAGTACAACAAAATCAGTATTAACATGTATAAAATACCATCATTATTTCCAACTAATGTGAGGAAAGATCTTTGCCGGTAGAAAACAGACACATGTCCAGGTATAGCAACAATTTATACAAATTTATGGTTGCAATCTGATAATGAACATCAATATCTGACCGAATAAATATTTAATACTATAATAGCCAGGCTATTACTGTTATTTCCCACTTATACATGTACATTGATGTGAGGACTGACTATTGCCCACAGAGACCACATGTCCAGGCCTACCAATAATTACATGTATACAAAGTCCTGTTTACGATCTGAAAATTACACCAACCAGCTGAAAAAGGATAAACCGAAATAATATAACGAAACCAGAAATAACACTCATCTGTAAGTATAACTACTATTTCCACTAATATAAAATGGAATGATGCTTGCCAGCAGAAAACAGACACATGTCGAGGTTAGTAGTAATTTATGCAAATTTGTGGTTATAATCTGAAATCTCCATCAACATCTGACAACAGGGGTAATAAACGTAAAATGAAACAATTCAGGCAAATTGTGCCAGTAATAGCACCTGCCAAGCTATTATTAAGAGAAGGATTGACTTTTGCCAGCACAGACACATGTCCAGGTCGAACAGCAAATTATGCAAAATTAGTATAGTTTAATCTGACTTCTTAATCAAAGTCTGGTCGTATCTACACAACTAATCTTTTGCCATCACAGAACAGACACATGTCCAGGTCGAACAGCAAATTATGCAAATTAGTATAGTTTAATCTGACTTCTTAACCAAAGTCTGGTCATATCTACACAAACAACTATTTTAATCTTTTAATCTTTTGCCATCACAGAACAGACACATGTCCAGGTCTAGCAGCAAATTATGCAAATTAGTTTACTATAATCTGACATATAATCTGATTTGATATTCCATTACAGGTTATAACAGAAGAGTGGGTACCATCGAATGATTAATTTTAAAACAAAAGTACTAATTTGCTTAACAAAGTAATCTTTTGTTTATTTTATTTTACACTCTACCATTATATTAATTACTGGGATAAAACTTTACAAGTCTCACTAATATCCAGGTGTTATTACATTACTTTTACCATATACATGATAATAATACTTGCATGCATGCATGCATGTAGATGGATTTTTCTGGTATCATAATAAAACTGTATCATATTCTATTATCTGTATAAATTTGGTAAGTACAGTAATCAAACAGATTAAATTATCTTGATGCCCTGTTTTTATAATGAATGGGAAGCTATGTGTACAAAATGTACATGTATGTATGCCTCTATGAACAACTAGTCATAAAACCTTGCCAACAATTCTGAACATACACGAAACATAAATTTTACCCATTTCCTTCTTCTTCACGTCAAAGGTCATGATACCTTAACACTAGTCTAGTTCCTATACGACGTGTTATGATTACTATGATCATCTCCACTCAAGTCTAGGGAAAGCTGTTATTCTAGCACACAAATCTGTGCTACCCCAGACTGTGTTCATATAAATGTGATAACTTTATCACGTCCCCACATGATTTTAGTTTCAAGAGGTGAAATCCGGTTAAAGAGCAATTGTCTACAGGAACTAACCAATTGCAACAGCCTGTCAATTTGTGATGGATTACTACTGACGCGTGTCGTTTACCCTTCGCCCAGCAGAGGGTAGCACAGATTTTTGTGCTAGAATAACGATTTTCCTTATATGTGAGTGGAGATGATCGTAGTAATGATATCGTAACACGTCGCATAGAAACTAGACTACCTCAACACAGACACTGCCTGTGTGATTCTTATTCTCCATGTACTTTCTCTGTTACATGTCTGTAAAGCTAAATAAAGACACTGGTATGATGTAGAAACACTTCGACAACATACATGTACATACATGTACAAGTAGGGTACCTGTAAAAAACCATTCTGATGGCACAAAACATTAACAATAGTACGGCACAGTCCATGTCATTATTCACCATATGAACAGGTGATGAGTGGAAGTGACAGTCTTCTACATCCATTGACAGCCACACCTTATCAATTTCCTCACCTTGTCATCTAATTCATCATTTTGCGTCTTTACAGGAAACTGAAATTGTGTCGAAAACCATTACGTGATTTTATTAGCCATGTTATCGAAACATTCTTTTTCAACCACAAGTTTATTGACAATTATCAACAAAAGTAGTTACTATTTTATTACCAGAACTTAAAAATAAGAGTTGTTGTCATGACAACCATTACATTTTGACCCCATCACTTAAATAGCAATACTCATGATTTTAGTTACATCTTCATTTGAATGGCTTCAGTACATTTATGATATCATAAAAAGTTGGTGAATATGAGATTTATAGCTGCGTTTTTAAAGTTTAAATTCTAATCATATGTAGAATGCACACATTCATAATTAACAGCTATTATGTGGCACACTGTCTGGGGGAAACACAAGTCTCATGCATATGATTTAATAGATGAATGGAAGGCAGTGTTTATTGCTGTATTCAATCTTGCCGGGAGCTGGAATAATTCCTGCAAGATAGGCTCAACTGGAATCCCAGGTGTACATACTTTAGAAGTCAATCTGTTCAAATAAATATGTTACTATATGTATAGGCAATAAAAACTGTCTCTTTTGATCATTACGTGTACCTGTGCAGTGATGAAATACTGTTTAATTACAGAGAGGCTTACTTTATTGGAGGTGTTATTATATTCAAGTTGTGCATGGTTTTGAAAATAGCATTTTGCATAGCCCGAAGTAAAGTAATATAATGTCCAGATTGGGTACAGTGTAGGAATATGGGTTGCAGGCATTTCAAGGCCCCAAGGTTTGTAAAGCAATTGATCAATGCATAATGCAGGTCGAAGTGTTGTACAGTGCTACGAATATACCTACATTTGTATATGCAAATATGTACATTTTGGAGAGCGCAAAGAGTATATATATGGATATGCATGATTGATCAAATGGTTCATGTGGACTGTTCACTGAACACAGACTTCACTAAACATGACTGTCCACTAACACAATGTTCTATGATGTACTACACAAAACTGTCCACTAATCATGACTGTCCACTAAACATGACTGTCTAAGATGTACTAAACACACTAAACCTCTTCATCGTAAATTCAGTTGCAATAAACATTCTGTTATAACTAACACTCTGCCATGTCCCTCCATACTTCAGTTACCAATAGAGTAAATGCATCACTACAATGAACATTTCATTATAACAAAGCTTTCGTGTATTCCAACAAGTTCATTATACAGAAGTTAGTGGTACAGTGCACTTCGAAAAACGTTTTCAGTTTTAAACCAACGGCACAAGTATTATCATTGTCTACATCACATGTAAATTTTAATTCAACTTTTTAGGAATCACACGATGGAACATATCAATTTTCTCCCTATGAGATAATAAGTACGGAAAATTTGTATAAAGCAGAAAAGTGTTGCAATTTAAAATATGTTGCAATTGAATACAATAACAGCTGGAACATCTTCATTGTTAAACACTTTTAGCAGACATTTTTAATGGCAGTACAGTAATGCTTCCTAAATTAGCATTGCCCATTTTTTAAAAAAAGGTCAAATCTACATGTATTACTCTGAAATACTCCTATGATTATCCTCTATAAACTAATTATTATATGATGAAAAATTATCATTTTAGCTGATCACTCCAGACATTTTAGTAGTTAAAACTCTCAATGTGAAACTCAGTCATGCAAGTATTGACCCACTTTTCATTCATATCATGTTTCACTTTCAGATAGCCCATAGATCTTTCTTTGACTGCAAAGGTACAATGCAGATATCGAGATATGCAAATTAGCAGACTTACAAAATAGGTAAATGGCTATGCAAATGAATGTATAAACTATGCAAATTAGATATACATATGCAAATTTATGCCAACTACATAAAGACAGTCTTCAATATTTGACAATATGCAACTTTTTTGAGCTAAATTATTAAGATATTTGTGAAACAAAAGAGAGCATTGTAATGCTAATGAATTCATTTTGTATGCAACACAGCTTCCAAGTTTCATGGATAGAACCCCACTACTACATGTATACATTACCACACACACACACACACAACCCTGTTTTGGCCCAGTGTCTTCAATGGAGTGGACAAACTGTTATTTCAGTAAGTCTTTGCCTGTCTCTTTTATCATTCTAATTACAGCAGGTAAAACCCTTGATGTGAAATCACCCATTCAAGGAGCTCATCTAACCTGCTTTCTATTGTATCAAGTTTCAGATGGCATATCTTTCACTAGAAAAGTGAAACTTAAGAAGAGACTTAGGGGTTATAACTGGAACACCCTTAAAACTGATGAATTCTTAAATGACCATATGGACGAGGATTGGGTATTTATTTTGGATTTTTAATTTATAAGACAATTTTATCACAACTTCCTACTAGAAAAATCAAATGTGAAACAACATATGCCAAGTATGTGTTTATAACTGAATACATTGCAAAAAAGCTAAAACAATGTCTAAAAAGTTCAACTGAACAATTCACAATAGAACTATGATGTGAACAATAATAATATAATATTGTAAATTATTAATAAACATTTTATCATATAAATTGTAATATTTTGAGATTGGGTATATTTGAATAAGTTACGTGCATACATGAATATAAACATATTGATAATTTCTGGGATATAATTTTGCAGAAAGGCCTAATAATGTGAATTCTTATTTGTTGAATTATGTATTTTATAAACATAACTATATAAATTGTAATATTTTGAGATGGGCTTTTACAATTGTTTGTTGATGTAATTCATAAACATTGAGTAATATTAATTTTGATATTTGTTAGGTCTTAAGTTTGCGAAAAGGCCTTTTGTTTTGAAATAGGCACATGTTCAGCATGGGTTGATACAAGAACAATTCTCCACATTAGTGTATTGTATTATCTCTATTCTTACCTTGACAATACTAAATTTCATTTGTATAGACATTTAGTACTGAATGCACTTATCATAATTACCTTCCTATAATAGGGGAAATTATCAAATTATATCTACAATTCATTTCTGTACTCGCATGACGAATTTTACTATTCATCTACGGATTGCATCGGGAATAATCAAATTACCATTCCAGTTCCTTAGATAACAAGAAAATGGCATTTTGAACATCTGCAAGGACATCTCTGCATGTAAATGACGGTTTCATTTGGGAAATGGGTCAGCGAACTTTAGTCGTTTTCATAAATATTTGAAATAAAATAAAATATTAATATTTGTTTCTTTAAGTTGAGTTATGCAAGCCTGAGTGCAGAGTCCATTAGAGTATAGACAGTGGAGGGGAAAGTTTGACCAAATATGCATAATTAGTTCACAACAACCTGATTACCACTTAGTAGGACAGTTTGGCCAAATATGCAAATTAATTGCTAATCACCTGATTATCCTAATAAGGAAAATTTCACCAAATATGGATCAATCAGTAATAAATCACCTGATTGTTCCTAATAAGGAAAGTTACACAAAATGTACATTAATTACCATTCACCTGATAGTTCGTATAAGGAAGTTATACCAAATATGGAAATAAAGACAAAAGGCCTAGATAACCCCCAAATATGGATGCATTTGTCCCTAATAAGGAAGTGATTGTGTAAACATGGAAATGACAATTCTAAATATAAGCCAAGGACACTGGGTCTTAACAATGAAATGTAGTCATACGATGGTCATGATATTCTAACTCCAAATTAAAATATTTTTTTTTACCTTTTATACCATGAAATATTAATCTTTTTGAAAACAAATATTAATTCATATCAATGAAATATCAAACTTGAGACATTTTAATCTTTATTTGAATTTTCATACATGAAATTACAAATTTGATGTAAGAAATATTAAAACTTTATTTAAGAATTTGTAATCTTCTTTGCATGAAATATTAATTTTAATAAAAGGACATGATGTTTATGGAAGAATTTACCACCAAGTTTAATAGAAATAATAGTTATTTTCAAAACTGAAATTTTAACTAGAATTTTATGACATTTTCGGGGAAGGGAAGGGAGGGGGAGGAGAGGGGGTGAATTTCATTTTTGAAATCAACTTTACACTAAGCTTTCCGCCTAGACATTACATGTTTTATGTCAGTTTGTACCAACTTGAACTAGTTGCAGTAAAGAGATTGCCAGGTCAATAACAGCTACAATTAGTAGATAATTTCAATAGCTAGTATGGAGGTGCCACCAATTAGTGGCCTTGATAATGGTGTACTTAGCATGGTAATTATAGTTAATGTATTTGCCCTAGTTTTTGCTGGTATAATAATATCACACTCCGTACATATATTACATCTATAAGACAAGTAATTACATTCTGTATGTATACGCCAATGGAAGTCTTTAACTGAAAAATTTGTCTAAAAATTACGATAAAAATCATTTGATCCATAACATAATTTCAACATTAACAATGTCAGTGTAATTTTATTCATTAATTTTTCACAAAATTTCTGGTCAATTTATAATTCTACTTCCTTTGTCATGAAATTAGTCAGCCATTTATCGTTATCTCAATTCTTTATAAAGACTTCAATTTCTACGTTTTTCTCATTAACCAAATAATTAGCTTCACCAACTGCATCTGTCTTTTTGCTTGTGAGATAAAATACATATCTAAACTATTATTACCCTAACATCTTTTTGAGTCACTTTTAAAATATTTGTACAATGTACATTCATTTTCGTTTCGAATATATTTTAAACATTTCACAACGTATGAAAGGAATACCAAATACATACATAACTGACAGAAATATTTGAACATATTACCAGCCAAAAAAAAATACATCTAACATATCTGAAATTGTGAAGAAAATAAATGGATGAATGTATTTATTTATTCAGACTTTTTAGTATGTGTTTGAACTGCTGTGTGACCCCTTGTTGCAATATTTGGTTGTCCGTATACACTTCATAGTATTTTGAAGTCATACTTTAATGCAAAACCTGGTGGGACATTTACAGTATTTTTAGTACTCATTTCATTCTAGTAAACAAATATATTCATAGTAATGAAAATTTCTATTCACAGAGCCAAAAAATTCTCGGAAATGAATCCCAAATTTCTGCTGATGTCTCGTCAACATTGTCAGGGGTGTACTACACCCCTGACACCCCTGACCCTGATGTCTCGTCGGTATCTTCAGGGATGTAGTACACCCCTGACGATACTGACGCGATGTCAGCAGAAATTTGGGTTCACTTCCAAGAATCTTTTGACTCTTGTGAGTGAAATTTTCATTACTAAGTATGAACCCAGAGTCCATGAACATTCATTCTCGCAAAAAATATTCAATTTTAACGTAACATAACACTGACAATACAGTATTACATGTATTGTTGGTAGTGTTTTCCTTGGCTGTGATATATTTGTGAATTGTGGCTGAAGAAAGAGAAGAATTGTACTAATTGTGTACACTACATACATTCCAGGTTTGGATTTTCTATCATACTTAAAACAATTTGCCTATCTTGAGTTCTAAATCCCTAAAGACACATAAAAGTGTTTGCCTATTTGCATCTCACACGTCTTTCAGTTACTTAGATGAAGTAGGCCAGTCTTGGCTGTTTATAAATGTGTAATCAGAATGCTGTATGAGTGTCGCAAGATTGTCACTATTACATTCTGGTATTTCCATTATTGATGTCTGCAGCTTGTAAGCTATCAGGCCTGTACTTACTCGCAATCAAAAAACTGATGAATTTTCTCCAACATGTCTCTTCTCCGGAAGGTGATTTTGTCAGAAGAGTGTTATTATTCATCTTGAATGTAACTACAGTGAACTGAACATATTAATTTTAATGAGAAACCAAATTGAGATAATTCATATAACCGCTGTATCTGCGTCACTAAAACTTTGCATTTAGATTACCCAAATGAAAGCCTTTGCTCTGACCTTTAACCTTACTTGTGACCAGCGATAATGTGCAATTGACATAGCGATACTGTCTATAATGACTGTTGTCAGGGAGCTGTCACATGATACAAACACTCTGATAAACACACCAAGGGAATGTCACTGGTGAGCAAACAAATGAGAATTTGTTAATTTTTCAATAACCACTTGGAGACGACTTCATTTTAATATTGAGCTGCACAAACTAGACAGAAATTCACTGCCAAGACTTCAATATAGGTCTTGACCTTCAATTGAACTTGGACTTAAATGCCACAAGCTAATTTTCAAAAACATGAACGAGCTGAAAATGAATGCAACTTTGAAAGCAACGAAGCCAGAGACTTCGGCTTCTGACTTGATAATGTCGTTCAAGCCAGTATGTTGAGCCAGACAGCCACATCTCTGGACTATGAACAACACAGCATCATGTACAGTCAAATAGCAAACACACATTTCTCAATATTGATTGATTATGCTAACTGCTCTAGATGGCACATATAGAATTGATCACCATTGTCAAACTGCGCCATTATATTACTTTCTAACACCTGTGATGTTTCATTCATGGAATGGGGGTACATTTAATCTAAACAAACACATTTTATTTCCCAAAGCTTAATATAACTATCTAATATATACATGTACTTACTATATAGTCCCTAAGTGACCTTAGTCTTACCAGGATAAAGCAAGCCATCCTAAGCCAATAAAACTCTTGTTGTACCATGCTTCAATATTACCCCTGAATTAATTTTATCACACAATATGCTGGCAAAATCTATATCTCCTGGATATCTGCAGTCCTCATTATTCCCCCCCCCCCCCCAACCATGCATCTGCAGACCTCATTAAGTCCCATCCCACCCAATATGAAGGTCAAATTTACAGGAAAACAATTTGGAAATTTTTACAGCATTTCCTTCCTCGGTTAAAAGGGTGAATATCTTACAATGGTTAAGTGTTTCGGAAACAAATTTGATGCATTTTTACAATCACTAGAATGATGAGTTCACATCAACATCATAGATAGATTGAGTGTAAAGGAAACTGCAATAATTTGACCAGGTAAATCTCTTCAGTTCAACATTACCACCACTGGAACAAATGATCTTAAAATGATCTTATTAACATTTCGCAAAGTCTCGAAACAAAACAGGGTGCTACTGTACCATAATTTGTCTACAACATGGATAAATCCAAACTAGAACACAGACTGTGCACTCAATTTACCAAATATTGTCTGCCGTTCAAATTAGAATGCAAAGCTATACTTGGAGCTCACTCCAGTGTCACAGAAACAATGACTCATCTGCAAATGAAGGACCTTTGACCTTTGACCTCAGTACCAGCTTGTCAACGAGGAAGTGGGGAAAAAGAAATCAAGGTACTTACTTCCTGATGTAAATGAGTCACGATTGTCGCAGTTTTAATCAAAAGAAACACAACATTGGGTAAATACACAGCGATTTAGACCACTATAGAAATGTCGAACGACATGTCTATCTGATATTTTGTCTAATGTAGTCCGTCCTGCCCAATATGATTCACTAATGAAAGGGCTGTGGACCACTAATCTGACAAAAAATTTGACACCATAATTTTTGTTTCATTTTTACATTTTACATAACATTGGCAGCCTGTCTAAACTGCATATTAGCAAATTGGTATTGTCTAACTATCCTAGATCAAATAAAAATTATTTCAGTATATTCATACCTTTTCCATGTAAAACAAAAGCTTCATCTTAGAAATTGAAATACTTCATTTTTGAAAACTTAAAATAATTTTTCATAAATTTTCAAATTACTTGTCTGCTGAATGTTTTCTCCATTAGTGGAAAATACTAAAACTTTTTTAATTTCATTTAATAGTCAAACGGTACACATGCCCCATGTATCATATTTTGAAATTTGATGTTATTAAATTTTTATCACAGCATTGTCTGGACCACTGGTTTAATTTCGTGTGATCACCGTACATGTTTAAATGTATTAGTTTACAGATAACTTAGTCAATCGCTGAATTATAAATTATGGTATTCTAGCTAAAACTGATTTGAATCAGTAAAATGCATTTCAGTTCAATATGGAATGGCCTAGAGGCAGTGGTAAGTAATCTAGATATATGCGCTAGAAGCTAAAAGTGAAATTCAAGCTGGGTGTTGGGGTCCGTGTGCTTTGAGTCAGTGTGCCTATGGCATTTTTCACACAGTAAATTAATTTTGTATTGAAAGTACAAAATTACAAGGTGTACGACACAGACTTAATGTCTCTCTGTATTAATTTTGCTTCAAATGAAGAATTTTTTGTATTTTTCTAGTTAAATATAGCTGATGTGTAATGTACGTGTTATGACAAATGTATTAATTTCTCTACAATCCTGTATGTCTCCCAATTTCTTGGTCTTCCCAATAATTGTATCATGGAATATTACTCATATTGTTTACCTAATTGTCTCTCAGGTTTACAAGAAATGATTACACATTTTTTAAGCAATAAACACAAACATTTTTTTTTATACGAAACAAAAATATCAGAAAAATGCTTTGATTTAGAATGTAGTGTACCTTAGCCCAGAGACTTGGCTATCTAACGCGATATATTTGGCTTGATATTTTGTTCCGGTGAACATCATTTTCAAGCCAGATAGCTAAGTCTTGGTGCTAGATGTTCCTCTAAGGCCTAAAGTTTATGTGCCACTTTAAAGTACATATTTACATTTTAATTTAAGATAAGTTGCTATCTGGGTTTCAGTGAAGGGTGGTAATTTTCTGTTTCATTTCAATTATAAAACAAAAATACTGATTATGATGCCTACACATTTTATCAGAGTTTCCCATCAAAATAATAATTATTTGTACTGGCTGGAGAGATTTGTTGCAGCTCAGTGCTCTATCACATCGAGATTTGTTGGTGTTTATGAAGTGCAAAAGAAAACAATACTGTCAATAGCTACACCAATGCCAGTGGTTGGCTAATCAATTAACGGCTGCTTGGAGGAATGAATCTCCAAAAACGCTTCCATAAAACAAGCTTCAGAGGTTGTATTTGACATAAATTGTATATTACTTGAAAGGGAAAAACCCTTCCTCCTTTAGGTGTGGCTGTATGAAACCTAAGGAAATGCTCTCACTATTTGGATAACAACAGGGGCTTTTTCTTATCAGTGGTCTGCCAAACAAGGAAGTAAACTTTATTTTGCCATTGTTTGTAGTTACCAATGTTTACAATGTGATATACTATGTACACTAATATCTTATCTACAACGACGTCACATGAGAAACTTGAAAATACCTTTCTTGTACTTTATGTGTACCCACAGACATTCAGTAGAAAAGGGGAAACTTGGGGAAACACCAACATCTTGTATACTTGTAAAACTAACATCATTACTAGTATGTTAGAGTGTGTTATGAATATCTTAGTAGTAAATTACTATAACAATGGATGGTGAGTATTAGACTTTCTAGTTAATGTACATGTATGCTTGTGTGTGTGTGTGTGTGTGTGTGTGTGTGTGTGTGTGTGTGAGTATGTGCATATGTATGTATGTATGTATGTATGTATGTATGTATGTATGTATGTATGTATGTGTGTGTGTGTGTGTGTATGTATGTATGTATGTATGTATGTATGTATGTATGTACGTATGTACGTACGTACGTACGTATGTATGTACGTACGTATGTATGTATGTATGTATGTATGCATGTGCATTCTGATATGATATGCCACTCACTGACATACCTGCTTGTTATTCAGTGTTCACATAAAATGGTATTCTCCCATCCCATACTATGTGGCAACTCACAAAAAATACAAACCTGTTTTTTTTATCATTTCGACAAATTCTGTCTTTCAATCGAGAGCAAACTGGTATATATACATACATGTACATTTATATATATAGAAACCACTGCAGTCGTATATTTGTAACATTACCCCTATTACACAGTATAAAACTGTCCTTTTTTGACCTCTGTAATCTTTGAAGCGAGCATCATTTCCGCTGAGCTTTCATTGAAGAGTAGATGAATTTCAGAGAAGACACCCTAAGCTATAAACAGTAATCCATTATTCAGAATCAGAGTAAGCATCCTATGTGTGTATTTTGGTTAGCAATCCCTGCCATAAATCTAGTCTTATCAATGTACTACTTCTACTAGTAAACAGTAAGAGATATTCCAGTACTCAACAGTGTAAAACAATGATGCGAATCCCAAAATTTTTGCCAACATTTTCAGAGGTATATGTACTTCAATTGCCCATTGTAGTACACCACTGGAGATGCTGACAAGATGTCGGCAAAAATATGAGATTTGCTCTCAAGAAATTTGTTTAACACTGTAAGTAGAAATTTTCATTAGTAAAATGAATCCAGAGTCTATAGACATTCATTTTTGCATTATGGGATAATTATTGACGGGTAATATGTACAATCTATTATGAAATAAATGCATAAACGACTTCTAAGTTATATTTTTGCCAGTTTGGTGGATAAGTTGCATATATCATTGAGTTCTAAGTCAAGTAGTGTTATAAGAACTCCAGTCAGCTACATGTATGTAAATGTTGGGCGACCATCCTCCCTGTAACACTACCCCTACTCTGCACTAAACTATAGTTGTACCTGTTCCGAAGCACTGACAAGTTATGCTTCAGCGCTTAACATATACCTTTAGTCACGATACTTGCATGTGATTCTTCATGTACTAAATACCTCGTACTCTGGGACTTACTGGATAGTCACATTTCAGACTTTTCCTCAAGCATTGTTACATTTAAATCAGGGAATGCTCTGCAGATAATAAGTATGATAGTATCCTGTTTTTGCTCGTTTGTAGATCTTGTGTACAAATACCCCCCCCCCCCCTCTCACAACACTCCATCCCCATCCCCACTAGAAAGAGGATTTTCATAATGAGTACATGATAATGATAAATCATCAGTGGAGACCTGCATGCACACTGGATCATTTGAAGTAACACTTATATTTCATTGCTTGCCCAAAGCAAGGCAACAGGAGTTTTGAGCCTCATTGTAATGCTTGAGTATACCCACAATAAAATGAAAACTTTGTCTTAGCAAGTAAGTTATTGTCAAATTGATTTCAAGTTATATCACTACTAAAGCTCCCAAACATCATAGGGCCCCATGAGTATCGAGGGGGGGGGGGGGGGGAACAACTCCATTTTTAGCCTTAAATCAGTTACTTCTATACTCATTTTAAGATTAGGAAGTGTCCTCCCTCTGCCATTACTCTTTATATCTCCCCTCCCCCCATACCTATCAATAATACTACAGAATTAATGACAACACATTGTTACTACCCTAACCACAATGACAAACTAACCCTAAAGCTAAATGTTACTATAGAGTGAGTTTTTGTCATGACCTCTTCATTTTCCCAGTACAATATTGATGTGTAATGGAAATTACACCCAAGGGGGACAAAAAAGGGAACTTTTACCAAAATAATTGTTGTTATCTATGAGTCCATTACCTCTTTAAACAGTTTTGTAGGGAAAGCTGATAGTCATGGTGTGGTTGTTAGCCACAAATGGGTTCCAGAAGTTAGCATACACAACATATAAACACTTCATGACTGGTAAATGGGTTTATGTAGATACTAAACCATACTGCAAATACAATTTAGGTAGTAGTAAACTTCCATGCTACAAGTCGATGTTATTTCTCAACTTAGCAACTTGAACTGAGTTTCCAGTCTTCATTTTCACCTTCACTGTCGACTTCATAGAATAAGATATCACATTCGTTGTATGATTTTGGGGAATGTGCGTGGCATGAGGAGTCATGTTCAATGGCATTTGGGTCAATTTGGCATGGAATTTGTTGGGTCAAGAACACAGAAACAGTAGGAGTATCATTATACCAAGTGTATTATAAATAAACACATATTTTTTCACATGTGGGGTACACAGTTTGATTTTGATATTACTTAAATCCCACATAATTCTTGGGAATCATACTTTTATCTTATATGAACAGACCACTGTAGAAGTACTCAACAGTGATTACAACGGAACATACAATATGATCAGTTTTGGAACAAGATTAAATATCACTTTTGAGGTCAACTACACGATGCGATAACGAGGAATTGTTTCAGGAAACCACAAAGCAAACATGTTGTTTGTTTTACAGATATCAAAATAAAGAGGTGCTAACAATGTCACTAATGAGGGTCGAAATAACTGTTTCGTTATCTGACGGTATGTTGCAGAGGCGGATATCGACATTGTCTTTTTTGGCCTGACCGTGAACACTGTGCCTGAGTGGACAAAACACAAATGGGGATCTATTTCCCAACACTTCCGTCGTCTAAATTATTCTTAGAACAACAGTTTTTAAGTACAACAAACTATGAAAATGTTGCCCCATGTCCGGTAACGTTGACTGTATGATAAATATCATTATATTATGTCGTTTTTCGATACCAATGATCTGATCACAATAATTACCAAGGTGTGTGTTGACGGGACAAGGGCTAGCTTTTTTTTGACAACCACTTCGGTCGCCATTTTGTGCACGTGACAAAACATAAAAGGGATACCTCCTTCGGAAGTACAAAAAAGCAGGACGGCTGCGTTCTCTCTACGTACACCACTCATACCATCCGATGTTTTATGTTCTAGCCGATCGGGTAACGAGTTAAGCTAAATACGATCATCTAAGGCTGTGTTCCGCCCCGATGCTTGCGCCATGACTTATCACTTGTAAATACAAATGACAAGTTTGCAACGTTCTTATTTCACTGCGATCGAGTACGAACCAAACACAGCCTTACATGGTCCATGTAAACTTACCTAAAATGAAGGCAAAGTTGTAGAGCCTGGTCCCGCGATAATGATTACCTGTTACCTCCGAACCAGTAGTGTTGCTAGCCAGGATTATTCGTCAAGTCCGAAGGAAAACTCCAGTGCTTGTTATCAGTGAATGTATTTCCGGGTTGTACTAGCGATGTACGGTCTCGTTGCTCTATCACAAGTTTCCGTCTTGCTCATGCCACTGTAGCCCATAATATTCGATACATTGTGACTAAAATGTACATTCCAAATGACCTCAGATAACAGCGCCACTATCGCTGGCCCGCCATATACTTTCGTTTCTCCACGTTCCTCTGTTTGCTTCATTCGCAATGTTTCAAGACATTCTTTAACAGGTACTATGTAAACTGGTCGTTGCAAAGACGTGAATGACAATCAAAAAAGATTTGTTCATATATTACATACATCACCGTAGAAAGAAACATAGATTTTACGTATCATATGACCTTTGACCCACTCATGCAAATATATATTTTCGTCATCATTTCTTATCGATATGTTGCATTGATAGAGTTTCTGTTTATCTTTGATATTAGAATAATTTATAATTCAATAAAACAAAATTTAAACGCGCCTAATTCCATTTGATATATTTTACATATTTTATCAGAGTTTATGATAAATCTGTGCCCTCACTCACCTTTGACCCCCAACGTCAAACGGATATCGATTCACAAATTGTCGTCTGCTCAATCACAAAAGCCTGTAATGAAGAAACACGGCCTTACAGACACCCCAAACAGTGTGAATTCTTACTTGACAAGTAAACTCTTCTGCTTAGATACATCAATGTTGACACTTTGAGGTTTATCGTCATTTTCAGGTAAGGATTACAGTTTTATTTTGTGCATTAACAACTTGCAAGCTGTTTGATCATCTACAAGTGTTGCAAGTTCCCATGCATGACTAATTAGCAGCCCTGGATGTTTCGTACCTTTAAATGTTGTTACTGTCCTTGATCCTGCATTTAAATAAATATATCATTGTAATCACCCTAGATGATATTTTGATTTTTGTCAAGGTTTGAATTGGCATATTTCAGTACTGTCTTGTGTCCATGTTTGCAATGTTTGCGTGACATTAATTTGTCAACTTCACGACCATATTATCATGTCTATGTAATATGTCCCCTAATACTATTCAAAAAGAAAGACGCACATTAAAACGAATTCCACTTCATTGGTGAAAATACATCAAAACACCATGAATAATTTTAAGATATTTCAAATCACCTCTAAACACATAAAAACACACCATAAAAACATAAAGAATAATTAGACATTAAAAGAAGGAAAAAGGGGCAGAGAAGTATCAGTTAAATTATCTCAATTTTTGTAGCATTTTGTACTGCACATTTTCAACAGGTATCAATGTATTTAAAATTTGTTGGACAACTGGATATTTCCAGTTTTTCAAAATACCTTCAGCTGTATTTATTTCACCTCTTGAGTTTGAATTATATGAAACTTGCTTTTAACAATATTACAACATTTTAGACTAAGACACAAAAGCAAACATAATGTGGTATGATCAGATTATTATATTACAACATCTAACTTTCTTAAACTCTTTACTCACAGTGCATTTTTTAAATATTCTTATAACTTATCTTTTCCCCTGTTGAAAAACAATGATGGAAAACAAAATACATATCAAACAATTTATTTATTTATTTATTTATTTATTTATTTATTTATTTATTTATTTATTTATTTATTTATTTATTTTACCTTAGTTGTTTTTGGGAAATCCAGATCACATATCTTATCTGCCTTGACTAATATCTGTCATAATCTGATTCACATGGCATAGTGAATTGTTCATAGTTTTTTAAAGAGAAAACAGAATGCTGAATGGTCTCAACAAAATTCAAGAGGTTTCTAAACATTCTGTCTAGCTTTGAATTTGATCAACCCGTTCATATTTAGCATTGACAGGCTGGCAATTTTGTTTTCACTCAAATAGGCACGGAAGTGACACACAATTCTTTGTGTTAAATATTGGATATATGGAAAATCAACTGAATCAATTTTAGAGAAAAAGAAAGTTGCAACACCCTCAGTGAATAATTAAAATTGTGTGTCACTGAAATTTTATGTGGTTAATATTCTTACTTCTACCAGAAAGAGTACATGTTGTGAATAACATAATGTCAGCAGAATCAGACCAACAAGTTCCACATCATGGATACAATGACAAATCAAGAACTTCAGCAGATCACAAAGGTAATATTAATAATATGTACTGATAAGATAAATTATGACAAAGAATACATTACAAAATCTGATAGAGGAGCTTTCCAATTAAATTGAATTATTTAAAATTCAATCAATTCAAGTCACATGTATAGTGTAGCTGCTTTCTTTCTTTGATATTACTGAGTTGACTGAAGGTCACATTGCACCAAAGGTGCACATCGAGGGCTGTGCACCAGAGGTTCTTTCATCCTTGGCTTTTTGTTCAGCAGCCTTCAGAGCATACCAGGTCTTCCTACAACTTAGTACAAGACTATTCAAGTTATATATCACCAGTTTCCAGTTCCACACAAACTTCAGAGGTACTGTACAGTTAGAAGGCTGTCGAGAATAGTTAGGTATTTCAATTGTAAATGCATTCACTTACATGTAGTTTTTTGCCATAATTCCAATGGTAGTTTATACTATAGGTGAGGTTTCTGTTATAAGATACCAATTACGTGTTTCCCAAGGTACAATTCTCAGTCAGGCATGTAGAATGCACCAATAGGGGCAGAAATATTGACAGCTAAAACAAACATGATTTCTCTTCTTATTTTAGGAAAGACATGTTGTACAATGATGCAAAAAAAAAAAAATTCTGAGGTTTTAAAACCTCCTATTAAAATTTGCATTATGATAGTTACAGCCACACCTTCCTGTCTTTTACAGAACCTTATCTATATGGTGATAAAGATAGACACCTACCCTCACAATGGCAATCAGGGAGTGCAGAATGTACTAGTGCTAGGACATCCCAAGAATCTCAAATTCTTACAACAGACTGTGGAATTGAAGTGTCGTCTGTCTTGCAGTCTGAGTCAATTCAACTCACAGACTCTCCACAAAAGACTGATCAGATTGGTAGCAAAGAGGGAAAAGATAACCTTGACTCAGAGGTTAGTATTTGTAAGGGGTCCCGAGGAGACACGTTTCGATGGACATTTCTTGGCACACTTGAGCTCAATTTAGACCATTTTATGTCATTTTATTGAAATTGATACTTTTGTTGAATTTGTAATTATTCATAATTAAAATTCATTTTCCCTCACCATCTGACCGACCAAAAGTTGACTATTTACTTAAGACTGACACCAGTCCCTTGGGAGATTTTTTTTGGCCTCATAATCTTCAAATGTTTTGGTTATTCATGTCAAATTTTGTGAAGGAAAATATGGTCAACATTTATTCATATTATTGTTGAATCTTTGTAGTTTTCATGGCATTATTTGCAAAACATGCTTTTGATTTGCTTGTGTACCAATTCTTATATGTTCAAACAGTAGTTTCTAACTCTGACTTGATGCAATTTGGCTATATGAAGGAATAACTAAACAAAGATACAAACATAGTAAATATAAGTAATTATCAATTAATTAATTATTATAAATGTACTGATAAATTGGAAGTGTCATTTAGGGGTGAGATCAATAGTTCAATGTAGGATAAAAAAACCTAATTCTTATACTTAGGCCTCAGAGCCCCATCCCCCACTCCCCCCCCTTCTAACTAAATTGGCCAAAATTGAATTTTTTTGCAGACAGCACAATCAATTTCAAATCAGTATTTAGTAGTATGTAGTGCTATGAATATAAAGCCAGTATGTAGTGAGTAAAAAATAGTTAATTTGTTTACTCTTTATTTTATCTTAGTGCCATACATTTACTACAGTGAAAATTCTTCCATTTATCAATTTGACATATTTAAAGAAATATTTGTATATAGGGGCTACAAAACATCCATTAAAAGCCAAATCGATTTAGTAGGATTAGAACTAAAATGGCTAAACCCCACCCCCAAAGTAAAAGAATTCAGTTTTTTTTCCTTCACTGAACTATTGATCTGGCCCCATATGAGATTTAAAATATATATGCAAGAAGTATACAGTCAGTAGTTGTTCTCTGAAACTATAGTGGTATAGTGATATAGACATTTAATACCAGCAATTCTTTGCAGCACTGACTTGTCAGACTCTGAGGGAAATTTTTTATCATTGTGGAATACACTTTAGCAGAAATATTTTGACATTTCTCTTGGATAGAATATGGATTCAGATTTCTGTTGTAAGCAAAATTCATTTTAATACTAGAATAATTTTGCTGATCTTAACAAAGTGTAATTGAATGTTTTGTTATTGTTTGAAGGGTGATGATAGAGTACACCCTGTACCTGGTGATCTAAGTGTTGTGGAAATAGAATCTGTTGTGGTTGAAGTTGCTCAGGAGATTGAGAGTGATGGCAGTGGTGGCTATTATCAAAGGTCAAGTCCAGAAGAATATACTGGAAATCCTAATGGTATAGAAATAGAACAATTGTTATTAATTGATTGATTACTTGATTGATTGATTGATTGATTGATTGATTGATTGATTGATTGATTGATTGATTGATTGATTCATGCATTCATTGATATATTCATTCATCTGTTCATTCATTCATTCATTCATTCATTCATTCATTCATTTGTTCATTCATTCATTCATTCATTCATTCATTTGTTCATTAATTAATTAATTAATTCATGTTGTTTAACAACAAATTTCCATAAAAAATGACATTATGCAATCCTGAGCTTTCATGCAGAACGAACGATTACATCTCATTTGCATATCGTTTGCATGCAGGTATGCAATAATGTGTTTGGTATTGCACTGCAGTGCAAATGCCTCTAGTATGCGTGCACACCGGTGTAAGTAATCTCTGGTATACATGTAAACAAACATATTATTAGTAGGTCTTGAGGTATAATACTTTGAACCTCAAGATAAAAAATGAAATTTTATAGGTTATTCAACTCACAAATTTAAGTTACCACTTACATTCGTCAACATATTATTTCATATATATATGTGCAGTGAGGCTATTTTAGCGGCTGTATCCACTTTCTTAATTGTGTGACATAGCTTTGTTTTGATTCCACAGATATGAGATTTCAAGATGTGCCAAGATTGGAGGATCTTGCTCAAAGAGTTTGTCAACAGAGAAATGCTGATACTCTAGATACGATATTTAATACAGAACCGTGTAATGCTGGAAGAAAGGTTGAGGAGCAAGACATACAGGTTGATGATCCAGACATCAAAAGTTGTATGAAGAAAATAAAACAGGATGCCATTGTTCCAGCTGATAGCAATGTCTTTGTTGATTCTCCACATGTACATTTCTGTTCACCACTAGCTGAAATCCAGGAGTATACGCAGAGTCAGTCAACGCTAGATGACACAGAAGAACTTCTGAGTCAAGAGTTGTGTGGTTACACAGAAGATTCTATGTATGATGATGAATATGGTGAGAGTTTTGCAGGTTTCCCTAGAATTGGGGAACAGAGGATGGAACTGTCTTTTCCTTTTGAACTTATTAATCATCCTAGAATGGGTGAGGAGCAGATGGAAACATCTTGTCAACATCAGATTAGTGTCATTGGAGCTGGAGTGCCAGTGCCTGTGTTTATTGAAGCCAGAGATGATGAAGTAAGATACAGTGATGAAGCATGTGATGCAGAGAGTTGTCTTAGTGGCGTTAAACTGATAAATGTCTTAACAGATGCCATACAGTCATCACTGCACCAGGAAGTGAATAGGAGTGGTTTGGATGAAAAGGAAAATGATGAGGTTTATCCTTTTGAGAAGACTTTGTGTGACAGTAACATTGAAGAGGAAGGTGATTATTCAGATGATGAAGATGACATCAACTGTACTGTCACAAATGTTCTAGATACTCTCCTTACAGCAGTAGTTCATAATGTTAGTGGTGAAAGTTTTAGTAGTTGTGATGTACAAGCAAGTACAAGTATCAATGAACATAAAGAGGGAATGGTATTTGATGATCTTTCCAAGACAAAACCCGCTGCAGTTGAAGAAACCATTTCTCACATCACAACCAACATATTTCAGCAAGTTAGCACTCACGATCAGCATCAGTTTCAGTTTGACAAAAGTGTGAAATTCTCCATGGAGAATCTGTTTTTTAAAAGTTCAATGCTGTCATCACCTTCACCTGTGGAGAAGAAAGAGGGGAAAATGACACCAAAGTTGTCAGAAGAGACACAGAGTTCCACAATGGATGAGCTACAAACAAGAAATACTAGCATGCCAAAACAAGATAAAGATATGGAAGTCCCTTGCACAGACAGTGAAGGTTTGTTTCAGGCCAAGAAGCTTTCTGATTTGAAGTCCTGTATCAAAAATCAGATATTGAAGGCATCATCTGAGTTTGTGCTACACCTATTTGAAGAAGTGTCACTATCATCAGAGAAAGACACAAAAAGAAAAGTGCAGGTTCAAGAAATTCAAGAAGTGCAGCAACTATCTTTCAAGGACCTTGATGTTGATCAGAATGTCTTGATACAGAATAAGCAAATAGAACGTATAAAAAGCTTGGATGAGATTGCAGAGACCTTATTCCCAGCTAAAAAAAAGTTTGTTGAACATGAAATTTCAGAACCTGAACAAGTATACCCAGTATTGCCAATGAGTGAGAATACAGAGAAGTTGGCAGAAAGTATAAGCTCTGCAAAGTCGTATGAAACCTGCCAAACTGTGATTATAGAAACTATGGAAAGCCAAACTAAAGTTGCTGACAGCGTTAATAACCAGGATGACATCAGTGACGAAGAAGATGCTGAAGATGACAGAAAAAACTTGGCAGATGTTTGTATGGAAGCAGTGGCTGATAAGACTGAAATCTTGGGTATTGGAAAAACTGAAAGTCATCATTTGATGATCACCATGGATAAGGAAGACGTGACTGTCAGCCAACGGATTAGTGACATCAAAGGAGAAGAGAAAGCAAGAAATGATAGCTTCCTGGATGAAACCTCAGGTTGCAGTTCAGAAAATGCTAATTTTCAAGGTGGTAAAGATGATATGGAAATGGATAACGGTATGGATAAAAACAGTTCAAACAAGGTGTTACCAAGCAGAGATGAAAGCACTTCTAGCAAGACTCCTGCTAACACTGAAATAGTGGGGGTGAACAAACAGAAGCACCTACTAAAACAACATGATGACCAAGAGACAGTAACTCCATGTAAAAAAACTAAAATAAACGATGACAGATGTCAAGTCACAGCAAATACCAATGTACCAGGATGTGTTACTACTGAAGACAAGGTCAGTCAAGGAGATTACGACATCCCAAACCCAACAGTTTCATGTCGTGCTCAGGAAATACTGGACCAGGAAGTTCCTGATGTACACAAGGAAGAAAGTGGTCTAGCTGGAGGCTCCTTTTATGAAGATTTTCAGAAAGGTTGGTGATTGTGTAATTTTTTTCTATAATGAAGTCATTTCCCATTCCATTAAGTCCTATCTTCCTGATTCCTAGTTTCCTTTAAATTATTTTCAGAATTTTGACTTTCATTGTAATTGTTCATGTCAATATTGTCATCAATTATATATCTGTTAAGTAGTTGATAGCATTTTATCCTTATAGTTATTTCCTTGTACATAGTTTACTTTCAATCTGATTGAAATCCGATGTAGATGTCGGCTAATCATGCATTGCTATCTTACCATCGTTATTTTGCCTGAATTGACCTTCGTAGTACATGTTTACGTTTTTAGCCTGATTGCCTCCTCTTCATCTGAAGTGGCGGCCATGCAAATGTTTTGTGTTGCCATGTCTTGTTTTGATTTGTCACTTTTCCCTGTTTAATTAATACCATTATGTTATGAAGCAGTTATAACATTTTTCAAAGCAAAATTTTGTTAATTTTTAACTTGGCCAACTTTGAACTGTCTGTCTTTACAAGAAAAAGTTGTAGAAAAAGTGCAGGAGGGTGAAGATGTCAGTTTGAAAGAAATCACCAGATCAGATGCATCAACTCAAAGTGAAAGTGAAGTAGTGACTAAGAAGTCTGAACACTCAGAAGAAGAAGATTCTGAAGAGGAAGAAGAGGGTAGAGACAGTAAAGGTATGAGGAAAATGAAAATGTAAATTTCAATTCCAGAAATCACAGCAACAAGATAAATAAAATGTTTAACATCAGACACATTGCTGTGGGTCTCTGTGACCAAAATCCACCACTTAGGAGGACGCCCTCTAGTGGCAGATTCTGAATTGGTCACTTCACCGCACCAACCAAGGTCTTTCTTTTGCTATTTGTAAAGATGTTTAAGATTTGATGTGTGATTTGTAATATTTGGTTCCAGAAATGAAAGATCGTCAGCAGATGTTTGATAACTTACCAGGCAGTGCTTTCCCATGGAGAACTGGTCAGTATAGTCTTTGGCAGAACATGATAGGATCGTCACAACAACAATGTATCAACCCCTTTACTATGCCCACAGGTAAGGCTTTCATTTCCACCTCTAGCTTGTAAATTTTACCAAATGCAGTGTGTTGGTTTTCACTCAAAAAATGTAGAAACTGGTAAGAGTTCAATTAAACAAAGCAGAATAAACAAACAAAGAAACTAACAGACAGACAGACAGACAGACAAACAAACAAACAAACAAACAAAACTAATTTTAAAAAAATCTAGAAATATATGCATTCGGTAGTTGAAAGGAATGCTCAGAATCTCAAATATGCTTAGCAGGTGAAATTGTTTCATTCATTTCCAAAATGAAAGTTTACTATAAATGACATCATTCGAACGCACAACAGACATGTTTTCACTTTTAGTAGAAGTTTGATAAGTTTCTAAATCACTATAAAACTGGTTAGAATCACACAATTTCTGACATTCACTGGCAATAGTATTTGTTCAAGTTGGCGTGATCCTTATGTACACATTTTTCTAGAGTGCAAAATACAAAGATCACATATTGTAATGAGATAAATTTTCCCTGCCTTCCCTTTTAGACTATTTCCTCAGTGAAAGAATACATTCTGTTGTATACATGTACAACATTCTCAGACAGTTCTATGCATTTGAATTAGATCAGAAAACCAGAAAATAAAATTCAAAAACACTTTAAATTATATTTATTCTACATATTTCTCATTACCTTACTAAGGAAGTAAAATGAAGTGAAGTAATACCCTTTCCTGCTGTTAGTCACTGCTAGGCTTCCTTCTCAGATGTGCAGCCACGACAAAAGAGCGCCCTCTAGCATTCAGTATTTAAAAAATCATAACTCCCAACTTCTACAGAACAATGTCCCCTCAGTTAGGTTTTGTTTATTTCTTGCAAATGACACCAAAGCTCACAAGATAATTACATATGATTTTAACGCTACACTTCAATAATTCTCATTTATGTTCCACTTTTCAAATTTTCTTGTTTTTCAGCTCCTCCACAAAGAGTGCGACCTATGCCAAATCTTTGTGCACAGAAAAGGGTTGGCTTATCAAGAAAACAAAGAGTCAAATCTCTTCACCCTTACATCCAGAAGAAATGTTGAGACGTTTTCACCAACCTGTATAAAAATGTCACTAACTGAACATATCTACAAGTTAACTTTTTCAAATCTCTCCATTTTACATAAAACTGGGAATTAAGTGAATAGAAAGAACATTGACTGTTTTATGTTTTCTTGACACCTTAATACTGTGTTTACATACATGTAAACATACATGTAAGTGAAAATTTTACAACCTGATACACCTAAACCTCAGGCTGTAGTCTGGCTGTCAGACCTTCAGGCAATTCTGCTAACTTTAAAAAGCGACCATAGGTCATATAGTGTTAAAGGCAAAGTCGAAGGATTTCTGTGCACCAGAGTAAGTCATTCTCAACTTTTGTTGAACATATCTACAAAACATATAAAATCATACCTGTATGATATTACTAATCTGATAAATATGAAGTGATAGGTTTATGTGATCATTTGTCAGGTCTATGAGTCTTCTAGACCTGTAGATGGAAGGTTGCCAAACAAAAGTTGAGGATGACTGACTCTGGTGCACAGAAATCCTTCGACTTTGCCTTTAGCACTATATGACCTATGGTCGCTTTTTAAAGTTAGCAGAATTGCCTGAAGGTCTGACAGCCAGACTACAGCCTGAGGTTTAGGTGTATCAGGTTGTAAAAATTTCACTTACACGTATGTTTACATGTATGTAAACACAGTATTAAGGTGTCAAGAAAACATAAAACAGTCAATGTTCTATTCACTTAATTCCCAGTTTTATGTGAAATGGAGAGATTTGAAAAAGTTAACTTAAAACTGATGAAAAACTTGAAAAAACCATTAAGTAATCTATTTTTAAAAAACGTGTACATATATGTATTTCTTTTTATAAGTTAAAGCAAAGTGTCAACAAAGCATAAAATGTCGGTGTTCTATTCATTTAATTCCCGTTTTATGTGAGAGAGATCTTTAAAGAAATAACTTAAAACTAGTGAAAAATTGAAAAAAAAACTATTGAAAACTTTTTATTTATTGTATTTATTTCTTTTTAAACATGTTCAATAGTGTAATAGAATGAAAATTTTCAATATCTGAGATTATCATATTTAATATTTATTGTCAAAAAAATTTACAAAAGTAAATTCAAACATATATTTAGTTATTTCCAGTAATCATTTATTCAAAAACAATCTTGTTGTAAAATCTAATTCTAGATTAAAAACTTTTAAAAGTGTTCATTGTAAAAATGAGTAAACTATACAACTTTAGTATTTATACCATCCTTTCCTGCATCAAAAATAGAACGATGTCTTGTTTTCATTTTCACTAGTAGCATTAGTTTGTCTTTTTAACCCTGTTAAGACTGTGTATGAGTGGTAGTCACAAAAACTTGAGAGTTAGTGAATCATTAGAGCTGCACTCGCTGCAACTTGAATATTTTTTAGATTACTTTGTTAGATATAATGTCTTACTCATAATATTGTACACCATGAGGTGTATTGGATAATCTGTTTGCAAACATATTGGTGTGGCCAAACATATAATATTATGGTAAAAGAAATCCAACAAAGTTGACTTTTGGGTCTGCATAAAAAAAATCAGTGCCCCAATAGGGAACTTGCAAATCCGCCATGTTGAATGTTGCATCATGGGAAATGTAATAATAAATACTAACCAATTCGTATTGCAAACAATGTTGATACATTGTTTGTAACCACAAATAATCAATTCATAGTTACCCTGACAATTGTGGGAGGTTATTGGATAATTGTAGCTCCAGATTAGGTATTACGATAACCACAGATAATCCCATAGTCCTTTGCATCTGAGCATGCTCAGTCTGGATTGCAAGTTCCCTATTTGATCATGATTTCAACCTATTGCTATACATTGTACTACTTCTGGATACAATCAACCCCTAATTAACATGTGCAATGTCCAATTATACACTAGGTACTTTAACAATTCTCAGTGACTATATTGTTGGTTGTCAGATTGAAAAAACAATGCTTCAGTTACAACAATGCTTCAGGTAGTGCAGCTTTATATTGTGAATTCACTTAGTATACTAGAATATCATTTTATTGTTATTTGTTCATTGTTAATACCTCTTCATCATTTATTCATTGTTTACCATTTTAGTTGCTAGTTATTGTTTTCTTCATCAAGACTCCTTAGTTAGTTTATTTTTTCTTGTACCCACAAATACAATAATGACCAAATAAAGTTTTATTGGTTTTATGTTGCTCAATAATGTTGTGTTGTCTTGATTTGCAGAATGTATTTAATTATATGTATGAGAGAGATAGAAGAGAGAGAGAGAGAGAGAGAGAGAGAGAGAGAGAGAGAGAGAGAGAGAGAGAGAGAGAGAGAGAGAGAGAGAGTGAGAAGAGAGAGAGGGGGGGGGTGGAAGGACTGTGTTGTTGACGTTTGTTGCATTAATAAATTAATATTTACCTGCTCTTAGAAGGGTAGTTCACCTTGTAATCCCTGTGTAACAAGGAGAAGAATGACATATGAAATTAACTTTCGCCAGATAAATTTAATTCTAGACTGGAGTGACATAGATTCTCAGTCTCTGAAAGTTAAGTAAAATACCACTGGTTTACGTAATCTAGAAAAAACAGTAATTGAAAGCTAAGCAGAAAATCTGAAGTTTCGTTAAAATCTCGTAAGTAAGGGAGGAGTGATTGAATATAACACAAAGTTGACAAGTCCAGGCAAAAACTAAGGTGAAGTCTTCTAATATATCGTGCGGCTGTCCCTGAGTTATGACCATCCATAAATACAAACCCCACCACCACCTTGTATAACAAAGTTATTGAAATAGTAAGTCTTTTACCCTCTGAGAGGTGACTAATATCAAACATCCTTATTTTAGAATAACAAAACCTAACTTGTAGATTTCCAAGTCCTCATAAACATTTCATTTGCACTGTTTCGCTTTCACGTCAAATTGATCAATTATTTACAAGCAAACAGTGGTCTTTCTCTTTAATAATAGAAAAGCCATTATTAGTTTACATCGTACGCATAGTGTCAAACGTGTTCTAATTTCCCATTCAAAAATTAACATTCATCATTTCAAAATTCGATTCATCTCTCTAAAACCTCTTAAACTCATAGCAGATAAACTGAAAAAATAAGCAACCTTCAAACACTTTCCAAAAAAGTCGTTCTCTTTCCTAACTGATTTACAGACCACAGAACAGCTTCAACAAGACCTATTATTTTCGATTGATTATTTTATTGTTAAAGTGTTTGCAAGATGTCTGGTTCTCCTCTTGACCATACAATATTGAATCACCCGACCGAATTTATGATTTCTCCCTTTAATAATCTGTACTCTAAACGTGAAACCTTTGATATATACAGTATTTTGAATTAGATATCACTTGAGAATACCAAAAGAGCGCACGTAAGGGTATAGGGTTTTTGTATCTCTTAGGTGAATATGTAAGTACAAGTGTATTAATGTTTTGCTTACAGCCAGATAATAGCGCCAAATGAAACAAAACTGTCGCAAAATGTGCTATTAATTAACTACCGTTACTTAATGAATTGGATGCACTTAGAAAGGACGTTATTGTGCTTAAAATTTTCACAGGAACAATACAATCTACATTGAAACGAAGCAAATTAGTCGGGGACCAGCAATCAAAGTTTTTTGTCTGTGAAAAAATATCCGTGTAGGTTCAAACATTGAATAAAATCACACGGCGAACCAAGATCCTGTTCTATTATAGTGACCATACTTCAATGTACATGGCCTCCCTATGTATAGCGTGTATAATACTTGAACTGATCTCTAGATCTGTTAAATCAAAAAAGTCATAAAAAATATCTATCAAAATATCTATTTCGAACGGTTTAGTTATCCTGCAGCATTGAATCTATCCTTGAAATTGGCGATTTCTATGACAAGAAGATGGTGATTTAATTCTATGTAGGTTAAACTGTGTGGTATTAGCCATTTCTTGTGAAGTTTAAACTTTTCAATTTCCAACACAACCAACTCTTGGAAAACTGTACCTGAAGATTTTGTCCGCTCACTAAGGACTTCATCAGCAGACTGAAGTAATTAACATGAACTTGGAAATTGAAAAGTTTAAACTTCACAAGATAGTGACTTGTATATTAATCAGTTCTCAACAAATAGTTCCTAGTTTCTCACTCTGTAACAATTATAATCCTTACTTTTCACAACTCTTCTGCGTCATGTAATTATCTTGTAATACCAAAGCGGGGGTTTTTTGATCGATTTTCTGTACGGATTTACGTACATGTATTTCTATAGAATCTGAAAAGGAGACAACCAAATCAAAGGACCTGGATACAAAGGCCTTTTCAAAGTACTACATATTTAACAGCGGCTCTACAAATAATTTATTTTGTACCTTAACGAAATGAAAGAAAGAAAACCAAGGATTTTTGTTTCTTTTTATTTTATGTACTATCTATAAAAGATCTTCTATAATTTATCATTTTAAAAGAGCGATGTTCACAAAACGCGATTCTTCTCTATTTTGCCTGGAGAACAGTAATTTTATTGTATCGAGAGAACAAAAAAAGAAAGATGATTTTTGACCCGATAGCCATTTTCTATACGGTCGTGTATACAGTATAATCACATATATGCAATCATTGTTAGACGCTGATTCATTACTATGGTAACTTTATAAATGAGAACCCCACGTACCTGGATATTGATTTGGTTGCTAACAGATTTAAAATACTATTCAATATTTTAAGTCAGTGTGGATTTAACATTTCGTACAGTTTGTTTGTGTTTCTCTGACCTCTCTGTGTTATCGTGGTTCGCTACTTTATAAAAATAAATCCATAAGCTTGCCATTGATAATATTTTACCAGTAATCTGGTTTCAGATCCGGCCACACTTTAAAGTCGACACTGTAGAGTTAACATAAATGAGTACTGAATAACCAAATTCAGTGAAGACAGGATTGAATTCACTTTTGGTGATAGCCTAGAATCAAGTGGTTGCCGGGGAGTTTGCTCTCACAATTCCCCTACCAAAAGCGAGAACAAAATCCACTCACGACTGGATTCTGGACTAGATTGATGACTGTACAATTTGATGTGCTGAAGTAGCTCAATTCAATTTTCAAGATTGTCGAATTTCAACAGTAACAAACTGATTTTTAGGGCCGAGTGGACTGTCATGTTTCAAGAAACAAAGCATGACGATAGATTCTAGTTTCTGATCACAACAAAAAGCTCACGAAAACCACTTTAAAACGAGTTGTTTTCTTAACTGTCTTTTTTTCACATCATGGAGCACAAATAGATACTCAGATATCTGTTTGTTGATGAATCGGTACTAAATAAGATTGGATGTGGTAACCATGTCGTTGTCACGTTTTGCTGTCACTTGGTTACCATCGATACCACACTAGAGGGCGATAAATCTCAATAATGATGGTACGATGACAACCTGAGTTAAAAACAGAGGGAAATTTGGCAGGGTAATGGAGTACTGGTGTACCCGCGGATACAACTCTCACGTACAAACGGTACAAAAATTAAAAAACTAGGAGTCAAATGTCTGCCTTTAAGCCAGACAATAGGGGTCAACAGCCTAGGAAAATTTGAAAATCAGCAACTTGGAAACTACCTTGTCCAAAATATGGGATCTGTTTGTGTTTTCAAAGAGAAGTCAAACCATTACATCATGCTTAAAATCAAGAAGTCTAAAGCGTGGCAGTCGAAAAAAAGGAGGGGTCAAAACCGCGGTACATATGAATATAACCCCCACCCCCAGTTAAAACCATCAGAAGATCTACAAGTTCATTCAAGCTATGTCGTGAAAAATGTATTGAAATAGTTTTAAAAAATACATGAAATATTACAAAGAATACAAGTAATCGTTTTCAGTGTAAAAAGTAAATGTTTATTTTCATAGTGTAGTAAATAGAGACTTCAAGATTAGTCTGTCACGTGGTGTATGTATTTACAGTGCATGAGATATGTACAAGGTCTATAGTCTATCATTTCAAACGCCGTTTACCAGAGGGTCATCATTATATTTGAAGGCCAACAACTACTCAAGCCATGACGATAAAAGTTACAATTCATTGAAAGTATAGTAAACAGGCTGAAATAGTGTAATGGTATAAATTCGTCACAGTGATTCCACCTATATTACTGCAATTAATGGATGACAACAATCGGTATGGTTTCCATGGAAACGATTGTATGTTATGTTGCATCGATCGTTCACGGTATTTATATTAAATGGCTGGACTTGATCGATTGGATGAAGTAGAAAATCACACAAATTTAGAATCCTGACATTAATTGTACATACATGGAGTTGATAGCTTTACAACAGACAAGGATAGTACGTGTTAAGTCCATGATCGAAAAAGATGGGAAGCCATTTTGGAAATCTCAAAATTACAAACATGAAAAATATTTACAAGAAATGTTGTATATTATGACTTTTGTACACAATTGGAAAACTAACAATTCAAAATAGAAATGTGATTTAATTTTATAACGTTGTCCGTTTAAATGTGTTATGTTTCGTACAAGTTCGATACTATTGTTGCGAGTCTTCGGACCCGTATTTTAGTCATTTTGGCAAGTGTAGGTCTGTTTCTATTAAATTCTTAAATTTCTGGTGTGGTACGTGAACTCTGTACAGTCTAGACATTCAGCGAGTTCTCATAAACACGTATCTTCCAACCGCATATCACCGACACCATGGGTCATTGACATCTGCGACATTTGTATAAAAGTAATTTACAAATGCATGTTATACAACTCGTACTCCTCACGACAACGTTAATGGGTCAATTTTATCGTTTATAACGAGGTGGCTATGTCCATTTAAAGAAATTATATATAACTGGAGCATTGGGTTACAATTCAATTTGTATTTCTAAACCCATGTATCTAGATTTATCGTGACCAGGTACAGCAGCGTCATAGGTTGACATCGGTGCCAGCAGTGTAAAGTGTCCGTGTCATCTGCTATGCCTAGCCTACCAAATAGACGTATATAACCCTCATACAGAATTTTGAATATTGTTTTTATATTGATTATGAAATTTATGTCAAATTTAGTAATTAAGACGGTGGGAAAACTTCTTCAAAAAAGACGAGTAACTTGTACAATTGTTTTTGTTACAATATTATTTCTACATACACAGGATGAATTTGTTCACTGGTTTGTATGATCACAACTTGTTGTTCTACCGCCCATTGAGAGTTAGTGTTCACTGGTCCCGTTTAAAACAACCATGCATAAACCAATAACAAACTGTAAATGCTACACTTTAAGACAGGTAGACACATTTTGTCTAAATGAAATGAATTAACGTGCCACCATGCAGACATCAAACGCTGATATCAAAACTTTGGCGCCTGCGTGTCCGAGCCTAGATGCGCAGTACGTGACTTTTAAATGGTTTGTTAGATTCAGACAAAATGTAGCAAAAACTTGCGACCTTGCCATTCCACAATGTATAATATGCAGTTTCTGTGTGGTTGTAACAAACAGAGCCGTGAACACTAACATGAAACGGGCTGTACATATCGTAACCATGTAAATATACAAAAATATCGATATAAAAGCTGTGTTGACTTTTCGTGTACTCCAGCTATCATTATAGTATAATGATTGAAAATACATATTTTAAGATTTATAAAAGTATCAAAACATAAATTTAAAATAAATATATACATAACAAAACTTTATAAATTAAAATAATACTGGATAAGTGATTGTCAGTAAATAGCCTGTTAAAGGTAGCCTAGTGCTGTCCCTCATCAAGATCAAGATATATCTTTACAGAAATTCGATACCACGGTTAGTACCTAGACCAGGTTAAATGTAGACTCTCTCACAGTCCTCGTAGCATCGCATCGCTAAGAGGGCTGTTTTGTATGTACCGATATCTACTGCATAATTTTACCTGAATATTCTTGTACTGTGGGCCCTCATTGGGGTTAATCATTTTTTGACGTGTTACTACGATACCTAGGGGCATCGCAATAACACGGAACATCGAAGTAACACGTCAACAAATGATTAGCCCTATGTAGTCAATGAGGGCCCACAGTACAAGGATATTTTAGTACAATTATGCTGTAGATATCGGTACATACAAAACAGCTAATAGTGATGCTCCCACGGACTGGTGAGAGAGTCTACTAGGTTTAAATGCACTGTCGTACACATATATAAATCTCTTAAACTACTCATAAAGTTTTTAAAAATCTAGAAAAAAATAATTTGCATATTTCATTATGTAATATGAGAGACATGACGTCAAGAATTTAGAATGAAGTTGTAATATTATATGAAAAATTAATGTTAGCTTCATTCGTTGATTGATATGAACTAAAGTGTTCTCTCGCAATATCAAAATTTACTTGTATAATTTTTGAAGTTGTAAACTTAATGTCTGGAATACAAAGTACAAAATTACAAACAACTGTCTTTACAACTGTACAAGCCCAATTATAAAACGTTCTCATTAGTCATAATTTATCAATATTCTCACGGATTTTTCTGACCAATGAAAAAAGTCGCAATAAACAGTTACTGGTTTTTCTTCTTGACTCGCTGTATTATTTCGCGCCAATAGAGAACACCTGTTGGTGCACTATAAAGTTAAGTTGCCACAAGTCATTGCACTCTCAGACTGACAAGAAATAGCATATATACAAATTGGTGATATTTCCTCTTTCTCAACATTTCTGTCAAACACGCGATGGTCAGCCTTAACCTATGACCCCAATATATGACGGTGTGTTTAGCCAAATAGTTTATGCCCAGTAACCTGTACGTAGGTTGCTAGTTAGAAAATAACATTCCATTTTCATGACGTACTGGTTTCCCTCCGGCTATTCAGTGGAACGTTGTAGGTCTGAACGAATTTGGAACAGCGACAAAATATAATCTCGGCAAGAGAATTTATTGTGGTATTTGATCCTGTGTTATGTGGCCAAGAAACTTCAAGTTGGCTCCCTGTTGTTCGACTGGATGAATGTAGCCAAGCGCGATACATTTAGACATACATCCAGACTTTTTATATGCCGTTCGCTTTTATATTTTGCGTGCAAAACCCGACGTGTAATTTTAATGACTTTACAGTAAATGAATGGTACTCTGAAAGCACAGTATTACAAGATCATAATATAAAGTCATTGGGGCTATAGGCACTGATGTTGAATTCGGAGAGAAATAATCGTTCGGAATCAAGTAGCGACGACACTTAATTTGTTAAAACAGTTTTTGTACTCTTTTTCTCGCTTATTTGCACAAAATAATTTTGTTGTGTCGTTATCACACTATTTTTGACATCTGATATCCATGTGTATGGGCCAATATACTTTGAATTTGTTGGAAGTTTAATAAGAAAAGTATATATTTAACGAAAACATATTTACAATCAACGTTTGTTTTCTTCAAAAAATGTATTTTTTTCAGGTAATGTAATATAACTTATAGACTTTAGGCGCCAAACCCTACGGGTTGCACAAACCTAGGCCTTGGATTATAAAAGGCGGCCATATTATGACAACTATATCATAATCAAATGATATCTCTATAAAACTCATTTTGTGTTTGACACTCACTTGTAGACGTATCGTTCATGTGTGCAATGGAAATGAGTCTGTTTCTTCAAGTGGAGAGTCGTGCTTGACATCACACTTAACAATCGCGTTTAGTGTTCACAGTCATATACATGTCTACACACTAATGGAAACCAAATCCATTATTTCACAACAGAACTAAAAGCTGACCCAAATTAAATGTGTACATGACTGTAAAGTGAACGATTGTCATCGACTTGAAGTGCCGAAATGTCGTTAACGATACAAAATGACTGCGATCTTTGATCAAGCAAATCACGCCCTATTATTCACTATATGGAGACAGCTAAAATTGCTAAATTACATTCCTAAAGTCCCGTGTAGGCAGTCGATATAATCACCAGATCTGTGTATATGTACAAAACACTAAGTAAATATACAAATATACCCTGTATTTAGAAGCAATAAGCGAAGTTAATCTAGGATTTTCAAGTTTTTTTATTTTGCGCACGAAAATGGGTCAGTTTGAGATTGCCTGAATAAACGGTAAAACCCCCTAAATTCTGTGTTTTTCCTGTGATATTCTAGAAGAATGACTACATAACATGGGATTGATTGTCTGTTTACTGCAATATAAACCATGCTTTGATCTCCATCTTGCTTGGTTCATGTTCTTCGTCGTTCTTTAAAAAATCACAAGTCACAAACTGGTAATTCGTCTTTGAAAAGCACGCAAATATTTCCATCCATGGAACACGTTCAATATTACGATATTTTGCCGTTGATTGTAAGCGGTGGTGGAAGTTTATCGTCGGCAATGAACGGCGAAGACAGAACCATTTTGTTCGAGTGTACCATCATTTCTCGTGATCGCGACCTTGAACTTCTGCCGTCCAAATTATCCTGGTGGTACGGGCTCTTGTTGATATCAGAAGCTAGCCATTTCATGATGTATCCTTTCTTTGCACTTGGCGTTGGTGATTGTACACTTGGAAGTCTGAATGCTCCAGATTCGATGTTTTTTACTATTTCTTTGTTTTTGATATGGTCTACTTTAATTTCAGGACTGTGTTTAGTTTGCTGTTGTTGGTTATAAACCGTAAGGTTGGTATTTGGTCTACCAGCAGCGGTATACAACGGGTCTTGCTCCTTGGTCCACTTATTGAAAAACCTACATTGGTTTGTCGATAATTCCGGTAGAACTCCGTGTATTACCTTGCTGTGTTTTGCAGCGCCTCTGTGTTTCACCTTTGTGGTCTTGGAAATTGCGTACACCTCCTTCAAATTCTTGGACGCTTTCAAGAGTTTTTTAGTCTGCCTATAAAGTATAGGCACCGCGGTAACCTGCGATCGATGGAAAAAGTCCGACTTCTCCTTCTGGGATGATTTAAAACCAGTCAAATTGGTCTGAGGTCTGTCTGGTAATTGCCACACTTGTAATTCGGGTAATGTCCGATTAACGTAGAAAGTTTGAGCCCTCTCCAGACCAGGGAACCTCACAGATTTCGATTTGTCTTCTAGGGTGACCATCTTGTCCGTGTAAGTCCGCCGATCGTTGCGGCACTACACAGCCCAGCTATCTGTATCGCGTCTTTGTATATCAACCAACTAAAGTCGAATCAATATCCCCCACAATATCGATCTCAGAAAACCAAGGCCCAAAATATCCAAGAGGCACACAATGAAACAATAAGCTAGGAAAAAACAATTATTTGTGTCTGTGCAGTCAGTTAGAAGTCACAATTCAAAAGTTGATACCAGTTCTTCCGTTCACACGATTGTTGTGGGTACATTCAGTGATAAATTCAATGTTGTAAATAGAACACCTTATACATGTACTCTATAAAAACGTCATAGCCCCGTTACTAAGCGCCTTGTTGAGTGCCTAAATAATGTAATACACTCAGCTACGACCAGTCTCTCACAGCACAGCACAGACCCGTCAACATCGATATCTGGGTATAAGTAATTCATGCCATTATTATGTAAGCGTGATTTACGAATAATTAATTCATGCAGTTGCAGTTATTTCATTAGTACAAATTACAATGATGACAATCGTGACACTCCAGGGATACGAGTGAAAGAATGTTTGCCACCTTTAAAAATCGCCGTGTAGTACCATTAACAGTATTAAACGCGGTCACTGTGATTTATTACTAATGGTGTTACTATACACTGGATGGTCTGTATCCACCTGTTGTTTGCATTCTACTAGTCGCTGTGTGCCGTGACTACTTACGCCAACAATCGACTCTTCTTTTCCGCTTTCTTCTCGTTTGTTACCGAACAAAAAGTTACCGAAACATGTACTGTTTGCTTTTAAACATTCATTTACACGTACACACAGGTCAATACTTTGTTATTTGCGTGTCCGTTTTGATGTAAGATTCCACCTCATGTGTTGGAGTCTATTTAAATTGTATACAGTAATTTATCAACCAAACACGGTGGCGTCGACTGAAAGCCTCGATGCACATACAAGACGTTATTCTTAGGAGTACAGGTTGACGAGTGAGTGTCAGGGCAACAAAACACACACTATTAACGGCCACACATCTGAAGTTTACCTTGGGCTGTTTTCAGAATTTGGAATCTTTCGGTCGAGTCACCCCGAGTGTTATTTATGGTGCGTATAATGTAGGCCTACCGCAACCGAAGTCGTAATGTTACCACGGCGAAATATTTTAGGTCCGTTACGTGCAATCTCCGAGGTTCTCTGCCCAACTTAGTTTTAACATACTGCAAATGTCTGCACAGGCGACAACATCGACTTTGAAATGTGTAAGTCGGCCTTGAGGAGGTTGGTCATATAAGTGACGTCACCGTTGCTACAGCTCAGTCCAGAGTCGAACCTTTCGGAACCTACTTCAAAATATAAAACACAGCTAGCAGTTCTTTTTTCTTCTCCGACCTTCCTATTTTTGTGGGCTAAAGTCAATATTCAAATGAGCTTGTCCACTTCACTGCATACGACATACATGTAGTCGGAACGAAATTCAAAAAACAATCCAGAAATATTCTACTCGAGTTTACCACTTGAAGAAGCCAAAGAAGAAATTGCTATGTACACACATGCATAGTTCACGCAAGATTAGCGACAAATCCTCCCCAGGGCTTTTACTAGTTATACAACAAAAGATACCGATGTTGCGACTTTTCAGGTCTATTCATGCATATTGGTATTGCCAAGGCAACTATTGTTACGTAGAGACCTGTTGTCTTTCAGCCGTGAAAAATCTATTTAGACACCCTCAAGATATAACATTAGTTTAGTCACTTTTGTATGCTTCTAAATATGTTTGGTATGATGTTACTGATTCTACTTCTTCAAGAGTGACCCTCATTTGCTTATAAAAGTGCACACGCGTCTGTGAAGGACGTAGGGTTAAAGTTGTTTTACAATAGCAAAGTACAGCGATGAATGTAGATTCGTTTAAAAGATTAGATTAAAGATGAAACAAAACTGTAGTTCTCAAAATGATAAGACTCAAGAGAAAGGAAATCTCTGTCTCTGTCTGTCTGTCTGTCTGTCTGTCTCTGTCTGTCTGTCTGTCTCAGTCTGTCTGTCTGTCTCTGTCTGTCTGTCTGTCTCTGTCTGTCTGTCTGTCTGTCTGTCTCTCGCCTCCCTTCCTCTCTCCCCCCTCTCTCTCTCCCTCCCTCCCTCCCTCTCTCTCTCTCCCTCCCTCCCTCCCTCTCTCTCTCTCTCGTCTCCCTCCCTCCCTCCCTCCCTCCCTCCCTCCCTCCCTCTCTCTCTCTCTCTCTCTCTCTCTCTCTCTCTCTCTCTCTCTCTCTCTCTCTCTCTCTCTCTCTCTCTCTCTCTCTCTCTCTCTCTCTCTCACACACACATCCAAAGCAAGTCTGCCATTTATACATCAATTAATATGTTGAACTATCGTCTGAGTACATTGTGTCTTCTTGTGGCGTCTTTGACTTTACCTAACAATACTCACACCTGATTACCATTCTTACACTGACTTGCATTTATCAACTTCTGTTAATTCTGTAAAGGCGTTAATGAATTTTTTTCTTCTCTCCAACACTTCTGTGGTGCACACAATATTGTGATTGTAGGCGTAATTGTATGTTTTACAAGAACAACAGAATTAAATGTAATTAGTGCCTGTAAAGAGGAGTGACTTTTTGAAAGAATGTCTCTCCAGGCGTTTGATTTTCTCATGGTCCCTGTGTTGCACCCATGACCACCAACTGAGATAGTCTGTTTGTATACGTATCTACACTAAGTGTTAGGTCGTGCTCTGTTCAAATCCACACAATTCATATAAATCCACGGAGATTAGTTTCGATTCATATCCTAACTTCTAACGTTCTCACGCTCTCTAATTTCATCACATTTAACCCGCCAATATTCCGACAACGACATTGTTTCGTTTTGATGAAATTTTTGGCAAATGCTACATTAGTTTTGAATCACAACAATACAAATTATCTTTTTAGAAAAAAAAATTGTCTAAAATTGAAGAACGAAAATGGTCCAAATTTCATTAAAGGTATGGTTTATTTTGTTCACATATTTCTGGTTTAGGGAAGTTATGTGCGCCACACCTCTATTTGCGATATGATCCTCTGTTATCTTTTACTGAATGTTTGGTGTTGTTATACATTTGTCAGGTATTCTTCTTTGTGGAGTGTAACACAGAGTAATCCTAATCAATAACAAACATCACAATGGTATATTGTATTGGAATAAGACAAGGTACAAAGTGTAACAAATGCAAAGTTCCATGTTTTATCTCCCCAAGGATCGATTCACTTTTCACCACCACCACCACCACCACCACCACCACCACCACCACCACCACCACCACCACCACCACTACTACTACTACTACCACCACTGTGGTGTCATTCTGAAGGTGGTATCATTGATATTGGTGGTTGACTTCACAACTTCGTATCAAGTTTGGATAGATAGTATGTATGTATGTATGTATGTATGTATGTATGTATGTATGTATGTATGTATGTATACGGTTCCTGCGAACTTATCATAGCAGTACGACGCCCTCACTGTACTTGTTTTAGCAAGCTATTGACTACAGAGGGCGTAGTTTAGAGTAACCCTGGATCTAATTTACTGTGGACATGACAAATATTTGTCACAAGAATAAAACATGCCTCTTTTTCTCTTTCGTTCAGTTACGTGACTGTTGATTACTTTGATAAATACCCAAACATCAAATTGAAACAACGATTGGTATCATCTGCCTAGAACGTTACACTCCCATCTTTTATAGTGAAATACAATCTGCTGCGTAAAAATCAACAACCGAGAAGTTTAAATATATTAAGTAATGTGTACGACCTGAAGCTACACTATCTATACTTGAAGTGTTATATATTCTTTACATCATACAACCAACAACATGTATTCACTGATTATTAAAATACCAATACATGGAATATTAGACATATAGTTAATAGGGAACTTGCAATCCAGACTGAGCATGCTCAGACGCAAAGGACTATGGGATTATCTGTGGTTATCGTAATACCTAATCTGGAGCTACTGATAAAATTAACCTCACACAATTGTCAACTATGAATTGATCATTTGTGGTTACAAACAATGTATCAACATTGTGTACCATACTAATTTATTAGTATTTACTATCACATTTCCCATGATGCAACATTCAACATGGCGGGTTTGCAAGTTCCATATTATTAGGGTTGATTGTGTCGGCCAGTAGTACAGCAACAGGGTGACATCGTGATTGCATGGGGGGGGGGCACTGATAATTGGGTGTGGTTCCAAATCAATTTGGTTGGATTTATTTACCATATTATGTGTAACAGCTGTCTACCCACAGATGATTCAATACACATCATGGTATACAATACTCGATAATTATTCTACAGAGAGTTAAAATATTTGATACATTATATTTATCTAACCTAAAGTTTACACTTTCGTATAAACCTTATTTTGTTATGTTTTGTGTTAACTATTATTACTCTAGTTTATCGATTTACTAGTTTGTATTAACACCAAAAACATATTGCATTAATTCCAATGAAGAAATGTAATTTTCTTAACGGATGCATAAAGATTCTCTGTCTCTGTCTGTCTGTCTGTCTGTCTGTCTGTCTGTCTGTCTGTCTGTCTGTCTGTCTGTCTGTCTCTCTGTCTCTCTCTCTCTCCCCCTCTCCCCCCCCTCTCTCTCTCTCTCTCTAACTCAGGAATCATGGCGTAAACAGTGCTTAATACATAGTATGTACGTATAGCGGTATAAATAGCACAGTATCAGTCGTCTGATGATCACAACAACGTGAAACACTATGTAAAGGCTCCTGTGTATCTTACTTGATATTGTGTTAACTATGACCCTCTACGTACATATGTATTGAGCACTGTTTACTCCAGTATTCCTGAGCTATGTCGAAATATTCTTCCACTTGTAAAAGATGTCTTTTTTTAAACGACAAAATCTTTTTTTTTTCAACGGGAATGATATCTTATTACAGAACAGCTCACTACCAGTAGTAGACTAAAATTGGGGTATGAAGTTTTTTCAACAACCAATTAAAACATACAAATTAAAAATGCGCGAATAATTACCCTGTGTACAGTATTTAAATCTGGGTTGGATATCCCGGGTTAGAGTCAAGATGAGAGTTCTAAGCTTGCCTTATACTACATGTGTCGGGCCGTAGCCTGACCAAATTGCCAAGGGGGGCAGAACTTTGTCTTGGTGGAATCATGCATTTACAATTTAGAAAAAATGCTAATTTACATAAATTTGCATGCAATTTACATAATATCTATTTTAGCATACGCAATTATATATCATATGTAAGGTCAGAAAAATATATAAAATGCTGGTTAACGGGTAACCTAACCCATCACATTGGGTAAGTAGGTCGATTTCATTTTTTCACAATGCTTAACAAGGATAAAACAAACCATATATAATGATAGCAAAATATTTCAGGTCGAGTTTAGATAGAACTTATTCAGTCATCTTGATACTATTTCATGCAATTTGTCTGCATAGCTACAGTTGGGAAATGTAAGGTTAAACAAACGGTGTAGTTCCTCGCACCCTCTCTTCTAAAAAAATGTTAAGCCCCGCCAATTGAAACTCGAGCATTATTTTAGCCACCCCTTCTGTCACCTACACTACAATGATGCATTGGAAGGAGACAACTCCAAAGGTGAAAAAAATGAAAATAAGACGGTGTAGGAGGCCATTTAGAGGCACAAAATATCAAACTATAGACATAATAAAATACCAGAATGGAAACAATTATGCTATGCATTACATATCATCTGGAAGTGTATTTTGTTGTGGCAAAGCTGAAAGATATTATGCGGATGTGCACATGGTAAATGACTTCTCCTGAAGTTTAATTTGGTTCCAAAAATCCCGAATAAAGAGCAAAACATTTCAAGACTTTCAGACTTTTGATGGCCCAATGGTCGTAAACTTTTGTTCAATTCTTTTTAGTGCACATTGGATATTTAATCTCAATTCATGATCATGCTTGTATTTAACACCAGAGCCAAGTAAACCACTTTATAAGATATTATACAATTTGGAATAGACTCAAATGTATATTGTTACATGTACTATTCAGAAAATATAAAGAAATGTCCTTAATTTTGAAAAAAATGCGAAGCCCGCATGAGGATATATTGCCCATCACCAGAAAAAAAATATATGGGTAGGTTGAACAGCTTTTTCATTTTTCCTGGCCTAATGTCGTATCTTTCAAAGTAGTTGCCGAAAAGATGTCACATTCAAAGTAAAAAAAATGGATGGTGCTTTCTCAAATAAGTAACACAACAAAATAATCATTTTCTTTACCCAACTACCAAAACTGTTATGGCCTCGTTTATGTCGGAACCCAAGGTGAACTCGGTGAATTCTCCTTGCCATTATCATTATAATGGAAATTGAAGTTTGGATTTTGATGTCGAAGGTACAGCTCTGTTAAAAAATTCAGGGCAATTCTTTCCAAAGCAAATTGTCGCTTCAAAATGAATTGCGGAATAACGCTAGTGTCAGTGTGCAATGAGATAATTATATCAAACAACATTTTAACCAAAGACAACGTCGAACACAATTATTGAAAGAAATATCTTCAATAGCGGATCTTAAACTGGGTACACATACCTAGTTTAATAGTTATTCAGGGCCAACGAATATTCCAAAAATAGACCTGTCGTTTTATCAGTATGAAATGTTTCAATATAAGGAACAAGATGTGAATGAGATGGAGCGCATCTTCGGAGTCACTGCATGCAGCATAGCAGGCGACCTCACGTTTTTCCGTCTTTTTTTTTGAGTTTCACTCGCTGACATTATAATTGCGACTTGCTATCTTCAAATGAAGGAGACTTTCAAGACTACTGTTACTCGCGGAAAATGCACAGTGCATGTGAACTTCTTTTGTACTTTCCCGCACAAAGAATTTTTAATTTGCTGCAAAATGTTACAATTTTTAACTGGACACATTTTTATTCAAATTTAAGCCAGCGTACAATAGCGATATAAGATACATATTAGCCAGGAGTCAGTGTACAGTCACTTTAGTGAACTATCCATTTAAACCGCGCATGCCAGGAATCATCAAGTAAATAATGATTTTAATAGCATCGCTATGTATTCCAAAAGTAGCTTTTGTCTTTCTTTTTTTCAAAAATCTCAGGGGGGGGGGGGGGGGGGCAGCTGTCCCCCTTGCCCACCCGCAGGCTACGGTACTGCATGTGGATGTAATCACCAGGCGTTCAAGACAGACACACATTTGAATCCCCCAAAATGTACACAACAATATCCTGGATCTCAAAAGAAAACTCCCCAATTGTACCGTCGACGATAAGTACACTCCATTTAATGTCCTCCAATCTGTACGATTTAATATCCACGCGTTGAGAAATTATGCAGAAAGGAAGAGTGTTCTTATCGTTTACACGGTCCAATTATGAGTATAGTATAACATTATAGCATTCAATAGCATATAAACAGTTCACATTTCACATCGATAGTTTTAGTGTGTGTGTGTGTGTGTGTGTGTGTGTGTGTGTGTGTGTGTGTGTGTGTGTGTGTCTGTGTGTCTGTGTGTCTGTGTGTGTGTGTGTGTGTGTGTGTGTGTTTGTCTATGTGTCTGTCTGTCAGTAGTTCAGCACGTCAGTACTCCAATACTTGTGTTTCTAAATCACCGATTGAGTAATTCACTATTTAGATTTCAACTACGTTACTAAACATAATCTTCATTGGGCAGACACTAGAAAGTGACACCCGTTCTATTTTATTATTCAAGGTATAATGAACTCATTGCCCTCATTTGACCCGGTCGGAAAGTGCCCGGATCAAGGAAATAAAATAACCTCTCAGTGTACATACCTGTAGTACAAATATCATGTTATGTTATAGTATTAGGAGATTACGATATCAAAGTATTTATTACGACTGATGGGATGGCGTTTGGTAGAGAAGAATTATTGGCTCCAATGGTTTTACTTGTACTGCTTACCAGCATACAACACACAGTATTGGTAGTAAGTGGAAGTGGTGAGACGATTACTGCAATTCAAGGTGACACTGTCACTCTTCCCTGTTCATATTTAGTTCATACGCCTGGTTCACCATTTGATATGAATTGGCAGTTCTCAAATGAACGTATTGTTAGCTGTTCTGGGCACCTAGATGGTATATTCATTTTTGACGCAGACTGTAACGTTCTGAACTCCGATCGTTATAGCACACCGCTGGAAAGTAGTTTGCATCATGGTCGTGTCGTTGACTTTTCTCTAACCATCAGAAATGTTACCAAGTCTGACGAAGGGCTGTACTCATGTGAAATAAATATACGCTTTGATGGGGGTTACCACTCAACCATTCAATTAGATGTTATCGTTCCCCCAGATGACGGGTATCCAAGATGTTCAGTGAATTCTTCACCTAACACACTTACTAGTACAGAGGGATATGTCTCTACATCTACCACTATTCAGTGTCAGAGTGTTGGTGGTGATCCTGAAGTCTCTCTGACACTGGTCTCTGACAACGGAATCGTTGTTGGAATGAACCAAGGATTTGGAAACCAAACTACTACAGTTAGTTTCACATACACACCGACTATCGAATTTGCCGGAACAGTGTTTACGTGTAATGTTAACCAGTCTGGCATAAGAACAGCCGTCTGTAGGACCCCTCCCATTACAATCCTGAACACATATATGTACAGTCCGGGAGATGAAAGAATAACTACTGCAGTGTTGGTCACCTGTAATATAAACACTCGATCTTCTGCAAGCCACTATACATGGTATGTCGATAATGACGAAGTACACCATAGTTCAATTTCCGGTAGTTTCGATATTCTTGGCGATGGGGAAGTTCTTGTTATTCAGTTAGCATCCACGGACAGTCATAATATGATGGTTGAGTGTAAAGCCACAAGTGACAAGGGTGTTGGAACTGCCTCTGTTGCCATTGACATTGACACAATAATCTTGACTCTACCACCATCAACGCCACTTAATGACATTGAAAACAAAACGCAAAATTCAACCACATTATCACCTGGTGACGAAAAGCTAGAGTTAATAGTTTCAAGTTCCAATGATGGAGCTATAGCTGGTGCATTCATTGGTGGTATACTGACAACCATAGTCTGTATTGTCGCCATTTTGTGCATATATCTATGGCGGGTGGGTAAATTACAGCATACTTTACGTTTACTTCACCTGCACAGAGGTGATGCAAGATCTGGTGACGTCACCAACACAATCAGCGGTCAGGCCTCAAAGAATGATTACGTAGACAGACCAAAAGTTAGCGGTCGTGACCTTGATGACAACTTGGCCGTGGCGTATGAAAACGTCGGTACTGATAAAGTTGATATTGCCATCTCACAACCTGAAGATTCGGGAAACTACACATCTTTGACAGGGCAAAGACAAGAAGAACAGTATGAGGGACTACGCTGTGAAGAAACCACCGCTGTATCTGATGACGTTTACGAGGATGTTTAAAGCAAAGACAAACAAATTGTTTTCTTTGATCGTGGAAGGATGCTTTAAACTTAAAGAAGTTGCATTGAGTTACTGGAAAATATTACAACCAACAACAGGCAAGCATTTACAACCGGAATGTGTTACAAACAGGGACTTTCAAAGTAAATAAATGAATTGGATTACATGTAATAACACTTGGCACAGCATTGGCTAGAAGTACATAGACTTGTATTACATTTCATGGTTTGATATGAACAGTTTTATGACCTCTTCAGTTGTACATGAAATACCATGGCAACTTTGTGAGCCATAATGTTAAAAAGCTATGAAGTTATTCTTATCAAACATTGAAATGTAAGAGAAGACTCTGTAATTCCACTATCCTGCAGCTGTGCCAAGTGTTATTAATCCAAGTCATTTGTTTACGTTCCCTGTTTGTAACAAGTTCCACTTGTAAATACTTGCCCGTCACTGGTTGTAATGTCTACGACAAAGTGAATGAATGGCTGTAGATTCGTCTAGTTCTGAATTCGATAGTTGAAATACGTAACAGCGACCACATGCAACAATATAGACTATATGTACCAGTAATCACTCAGCACATACAACAACATAGACTATATGTACCATATATTACTTGGAAGTGACATTATGACGTCATCGTATATACCCTTTAATATTTTTTACATTCTGGGGAGCACAAGGCATTATGGAGGAAATACCAGTATTAAGGAAATGCAATCATTCCAATTTCGTCATTTCCTTGATGGCTCGTTATCTTTGGTATACTATATTTTATCCTAGAAGTTGAGATAATCTTTAGTAAAATTGACATATGTACTCTATAGTGTATACTGGTATTACTTAAATTGACATATGTACTATATAGTGTATACTGGTATTACTTAAATTGACATATGTACTATATAGTGTATACTGGTATTACTTAAATTGACATATGTACTATATAGTGTATACTGGTATTACTTAAATTGACATAAGTACTATATAGTGTATACTGATATTACTTAAATTGACATAAGTACTATATAGTGTATACTGGTATAATACTTAAATTGACATATGTACTATATAGTGTATACTGGTATTACTTAAATTGACATAAGTACTATATAGTGTATACTGGTGTTACTTAAATTGACATAAGTACTATATAGTGTATACTGATATTACTTAAATTGACATATGTACTATATAGTGTATACTGATATTACTTAAATTGACATATGTACTATATAGTGTATACTGATATTACTTAAATTGACATAAGTACTATATAGTGTATACTGATATTACTTAAATTGACATATGTACTATATAGTGTATACTGATATTACTTAAATTGACATATGTACTATATAGTGTATACTGGTATTACTTAAATTGACATATGTACTATATAGTGTATACTGATATTACTTAAATTGACATAAGTACTATATAGTGTATACTGATATTACTTAAATTGACATATGTACTATATAGTGTATACTGGTATTACTTAAATTGACATATGTACTATATAGTGTATACTGGTATTACTTAAATTGACATATGTACTATATAGTGTATACTGATATTACTTAAATTGACATATGTACTATATAGTGTTTACTGATATTACTTAAATTGACATATGTACTATATAGTGTATACTGGTATTACTTAAATTGACATATGTACTATATAGTGTATACTGGTATAATACTTAAATTGACATAAGTACTATATAGTATGTTTACTGGTATTACTTAAATTGACATATTTACTATACTGAGTTTACTGGATTACTTAAATTGACATAAGTACTATAAAATATGTTTACTGGTATTACTTAAATTGACATAATATAGTATAGTATAATTGTTTATTATAGTGACATGAGGTTTACCTGAAAAGTTTACATTGACAAAAACAATAAATATGATAACACCTCCTAGCCCAACGAGTGGACTTATAAGTCACTTCAGCAGTAATTTACAAAACAAAAGGTAGTCAAACAGCAAAGCACAGAAATTCAAATAACAAGTCAACTTAACCTGTATAAACAGTTTTCGCTTTTTAAGAAATGTCGCTTCAATACATTTGACGGTAGCTTTTCATATTATCCTGAAGTAATAGCTTAAACTTATCACCAATAGGAAGAACATTGAAGGTCGCTACGTCAATGAAATCAAAATACAAAGCTCGAAGATCTGAATAAAATTTACAGTGAAAGAGGAAATGACTTTCATCTTCTACAGTATCTGTATCATCACAAAGCTAACACACTCTCCTTTCAATCGGTTCATGACGAAACCTCCCAGTTTCTCGATACGGAAAGGCAATACACCGGAGCGAAACTGTGCCATTAATGAACGTTCACTCCGTGACAGATTTAACAACACATACATTTCAGTTTTATACTCTCCTTTAAACTGTTGGTACGTACGCAGTTTTGTTTTATGTCTCATTTTCTATCATCATTCTGATTGGAAATTTGACATTAATTGACCCTTAACAACTTTGGAATTAACATATGCTTACAATTGACTGTCTAAATCGAGATTAATTGTTCCAAAAATATTACATAACTCAGCTGACCAATTCTGTCGATTTAAGGCATGATCCCAACTAAATATTCTTTTTGTTAATCTATTCTCGTCCATAGAAAGTAATCTATTCCACAATTTAATCATATTTAGATGTCTACGAGTTCCATCTACAAGGTGCCCAGCCCGTGGGAGTCGCTATAAATATATGATGTACATATACATATAAAAAGTTTGCACAATAGTGGCAATAAGTAATTCGAAGGTTGGCTGTATACGTATATCTATGACAATTACCAAAATTGGTCATATTACACAGTTTACAGATTTACGTATTACTGGGATATATTATTTTTATGAAAGGACGTATTCCCAGCCTACGTGCGTGTTGTTAGATATTATGCACATTATACAGCTATTCGTGTATTGCTTTATTTCCACTGATCCATGAATAACAAGCGTACGATTACAGACACTAAAGTTACAGTAGTGAAGGACATGGCGAATAGGTCAAATAGAGCTAATGATCCCGGTGTGCCAATATAAGCCTTTAGGGATGCCATTCAAGGTGTTTCCCGCTAAAAGTAGAAATGATTAATTCTCTGGATACTCTTTCCTAGTGGTAAACGCTTACTGTGTTTAAAGGGTTTCATCGTTGTCATTTTAGACCCCCTAAGCCATCAATACTTTTACGCATACTATGATATGTAGCTTATTTAGATTGTTTATTTCAGTCAGACAAAATGTAGCAAGAAATTGCAATATCGCTACTAGTATCTAGTGTAGAATGTACTGTTTCCTTTTTGGTTCTATGTGGTTGTAACAAACAGAACGGTAACTTGAAACGAGCTGTATAAGCTTATTTCCTGAGCGTTAATTAATATACGTTTCATTATCTGGAGTGTAGTTTGCTTTTATTCTACCTGCACTAAAAACATTTATTTCACTAAAAATTATGTTTGGGTACCTTATGAAACGAAGTACTTTCCACGTTTTAAAATCATTGAAATAAATTTCTCAAAGTCTTCTAAATCCGTCATCCCGTAGTATCTCTTTAACCGCGATAAGACAAGATGTCGAATTCTGACCCCCCCCCCCCCCACACACACACATGCGCAGTCCTGTTCTCTCTCCACAAATCAATGTATTATGTGTATTTTCAATATTCGGAAATTTAGACGATAAATAATTAATGGCGATACATAAATAATGCATCGTTGTTTTTACGAATCTGGGGATAAAATTAACGAAATATAGATGTAAAATACTTTCGCCTGGTGAAGCATTTTTTTAAACGACAAAACAGATTAAACTGACATAATAATGTTGTCCTTTTTATTGCCTAATTTCGCTAGTTGTTGTTACCAGCAATGAAAGAAACATTGATTTTTGTAAAAATGGGACACCTGTTATGCGCAACATTAAGGTCTACGTCCTTGCAGTAATGATACATTTAATCGGCCAATTATGTGAATAATTAATGAACATTCCTAAAGCATTCCGACATCCAAATTGAATAGATGAGTAAAAGTGACGACTGCTGCCTGGCCAACACTTCCTATTTGTGCTAAACATACAGACGGTGGTGAACTGTGTTTTGTATTTAGCTGGTGGTTGCCAGAGTACATTTTCCAAGGAGGATATTTCGTACGTTTTGCCGTTGGATAGTCCCCAAGACTAGTAATCACTCCATATTCGGATTCTAAAAGTAATTCTAGATTCCGCCGAGGGCGAGGAAGGAAGAGAAATGTTGCAAACTGTTATATTGACGAAATCTATCATGTTTTAAGATTTGTGCGATGTTTATGTATTAAGCCAATCTGTGACAACAACATATACTGCGACGTTTCATGGACATCTATTCAGCCTACGGTTTTATGAGGTAATTCCAAATCCGTTGTGAATCAAAGTGTACCTACAACCGTCACGAAGTCCTCTAGATTTAACCAAACTACTACCACAAACAGTGGATATTATCATCATTTCAAAGTGATGTCCGCAGTTCACGTCTAAAACTGTTCCTAAAATAAAGGATTGGTGCCCCAAAAACTGGAATTGTGTCAACTTTGTGTTTGATGTTGACGGCCATTGACAACGACTATGGCCTCACTCACTGTTGTAAACACATGAAACATACGCATTCTGGATCCGCCGTTCAGTGGCCCAGTATTAAATGCTCACTTTCAAGTCGGAAACCGCAACAGCAACTATTAACAGTTCTCTTACAGAATTCATCAAATTTGGAGAACTTCTGATCGTGATAGCCTGACTTGGGTGATCGGCTTTGTTTTATTATAACAATATGTCAACTAGCTTCGACGTATGCTGGGATCACCAACTCGATACTGTGGAGCTATAATTTAGGGATAACCTTTCGCTAGTTTAAACTATTTCAAATTGCTAACACATATACCAATTTTTTTTAAGACAGACTTTATTAACTGAAACATGATATGATGGTATTTCGGTTCATTTGTTTTGCAGAACATTCCATGATGTTTAGTCAGTCGAAAGAAAGTCCTGCGAGGATAAACACATTCTGACGTGAACAATTTGATATTTGCGTTTACTCCTCAAATCCAAACATGTCCATATCATGTCCATTTCCTTAAAAGTATATGTCTGATTTCATAAATACTTCGAAACTGACAAACTCTTCTATAGGTAGGACATTAATTTCTTAAAAGAAAAATCAAACACCAGTCGAAGTCAAATAAAAGGGTGATTATAAACTGTTTTTTATCACCACAAATCAATACCTGACATCGATCCGACCTGTCTGAGGTAATATTTGGCAGGTAGAACAATGGCCGGCTTTCTAAAACTCGATAAACGCAGACGCGAAAAGAGAGCGCCGATTGAACGCGAAAAAGACAATGATATTCTTATTACTCGAGATATGCTTTCTGAACTCGTCATTCAATCGCCAAGGCAACGGACACCGTCGATTAACGAAGATGAATTGCTCGGTCAAAGACGGAAATACACGAATGCGAAACCGAATAAAGCCGAAGTGGAGATGCCGGAAATAACCGATATTCCGCCGCAGCTGCCTGGCTATTGGCCAATTTATACACCACGCAAGAAGAAGAAACCACCGTTATTTCCTCGTATGATGAAAACGAAACAATGCGAACTATATCCGAGAATCACGTCCAAACGAACCAAGGTTATACTTATGAACTTTAGTCAACCATCAGTTGTTGATAGCGATGCCAAGAAACTGAGAGACCTTTTAAAGGCAAAAGTAGAGAAGAAGAAACAACGTGCTAAAATGGAGAAAAGGGGCGAGAAAAAGGCAACAGGCAGAAAAGATATTGATAACAGAGACAGACACAAGGAGAGGAGACCAAAAGAGAAAGGAAAGCACCCCTTAAAAACTGTTTCCATAGTAACAAAGCTTCCTGGAATCGGTGGTGAGGAAGATACTGATGATAAGGAAGCGTTCGTTGCTAGGTGGTTAGATACAAGTTTTCCAGTCCTTAATGACTATGATTACCATAGCAGACCTGATTTACCGCAAAGAGAAAATTTGGCATCATCGATGTCTCTGACGTCACAACGCATCAGTAATTATGCAAATGACGTAATGACTACTAAGCGAACCCCGTCTGCCAACCACAATGAGTTGCCGAAAGTACCGCATATCTGGCCAAGGAGGTTGACTAAATACATCACGTAATTTACCTCGTCAAACTGTAAATTTGTTTTTTGTATGTAAAGTTTCCAAAAGTTCACAAATGAGCCACAGTAGTCCAATACAGTCCGTTTTCAAATTACCATTCAGCGGTTCTGTTTGATCACAGTCCCCATAGAGGGGCTGTGGTTTGATACAACTACGCAGAAACCAATGAGAAACTGGATGGTCTGCACTATAATAGCAACATCGCAATTTACATTTTGTCTAAATGAAATGAACCATTCAAACGTACTGCAACTAGACACAGAAACGCAGGCGCCAATGTTTTTGACGACTGCATTGATGTCTACTTGGAGACATGTTAGTTCATTTAGACAAATATCACAAGAAACTGTATTCATTCAATATTGCTATGATCTTAAAGTGTAGCATGTGCAGTTTCGTATTGTTTTTTTTGCATGGTTGTATCAAATACAACCGCTGAACGGTTACTTGAAATACGCTGTAAAATGGAAATTAGTTGGGTAGAAGTAAATCGTCGTCTGGCAAGATAAACATCTAACTAATATTGTTACATTTTATAGTCTAAGTGGATAAAAGCCATTGCTACATTTTATCGTCTGGCTAGCTTTAGACAAACGTCATTGCTATATTTTATTGTATTGCTAGAAAAAGTAATAGCTACATTTTTATTTTCTGGCTAGATAAAAGCAATTATTATAAACTCTGGATAGAGAAAAGTCATCGCTACATTGTATCGCCCGGCTAGACAAAAGTCATTGCTACATCTTATTGCCTGGCTAGACAAAAGTTATTGCTACATCTTATTGCCTGGCTTGACAAAAGTGATTACTACATTTTATCATCTGGCGAGACAAAAGCAATTTATACATTATATACTCTGGATAGAGAAAAGTCATCGCTACATTGTATCGCCCGGCTAGACAAAAATCATTGCTACATTTTATTGTCTGGCGAGACAAGTCATTACTGCATTTTATTGCCTGGCGAGACAAAAGTCATTGCTACATTTTATCGTCTGGCTAGACAAAGGCCACCATATTACTAACATTGTTTATTTTTCGTCATCTAACTGTACAACATTCTTACCAATGCCAGTGACTTAAAATCAAACAACTTACTTCAACTGTTGTCATATCAGACAATAAAATGTAGCAATGTTTACAAGATATTTGTCGATCGCGAGACAGACGATTTAGCATAACAACTTTAATAAGGAATTTCTCAAGCGTATCAATAAAATGTAGCAATTTCGAACGATTCTTGTCAAGTCAGACCAGGATATGTTTCAATTCAACTATTAATTATACCTGCATCAGACAGTTTGATGTTTTCACCTAGATATGCTATGTTCTTCTTGTACTGAATTAATTGTACGTGCAATTTGAATTCTTGTAATTTATCTTTAGTAGTTTGATTTTTGTAAAAAGCTGTATCAGTAATTTTGGATTGGAAATGTATATGTAAAGAAAAATATTCAGGTTTTTGTGTGGTCAATTTGATAAATACAAGCCATGGCCATACAACCTTACATATCATTGCGATGTAAATATTTTCCAGCTTGTAAAAAAAATCATTAATAGTAATAATCCGACTAATACAGACCGTTACTAGCTAGTGTTCCTTGACTTTAGATCTGTTCGATATAACCGTGTGTATCACTAGTAGAAAAAATAGTACAGATTACGACATTTTCCGTACTATAGTTCAGATTGAGTTCAATTCTGTACTTTTATGCTGATGAGGTGGACGTTTCTGTACTTTCCCATTAGCGCCTGTCTAATCGGATTATACTCGATCTGAAAAATAGTTCAGATTGCGAGTCGGAAGTGATTTGAATACATTTGCATTTAGTTCAGAATATATTCATGAGTTCACCCCGATAACCGGGCAGTAAACAAATGAATATTCAAATCTACCGTGCTTGCAATCAATGCGTACATAAACGCTATACGTGTAGCTAGTGTATTCGATACATATGTATGTATATAAGCAGGCTTATGATATGAACTACATGGTTAGGACGTACGTAGATTGTAAAATCACAGGGCTCATTTTGAAATAAATGTTCGTAGTACGCCTTTTCATTATGCACTACATACCGCCACCACTAAACGTGTTTCACATTTCTACGCGTTTGATGCATAGTAATACAGATTTAGATGACATGACAATCGTTTCCAATAATAGTTTAACATTGGGCCACAAATATTGCTAGTGTATGGAGCTTCTTAACAAACCTGACCGGCCAATAGCGTCAACAAACTCACAGTAGAGACGTGCTGACAGATTTGAGTCTGTGGACATTATTTCTAGCTAAGTAAAATTGAGTGACTATTGGGAATATTATATGGCCACCATGTCGTCCATGTCGTCTATAGTTTCTGACGGACCGTGTTATGTACAACGTAACGCTGAACGAAATACGGTCCATCAGGAATTAACTAGACTAACCTCTATGGGAATAGTATTCTTGTCCATGTGTCGTTTATAGAACAATTAAGTGTTAGGGTGTGATCTTCACAGTAATAAACAAGCCTTTAGAAGAACAACAGGTATTCACGCCTCAAATATCTTGGGCATCATCCAAATTACGATCATGAGCACCAAAGTAAAGGAAATACTTAATGACGTTCGGCATGCAGAACCCCCCCCCCCCGGGCCCGTACCTATGGGTACATGCCCGGCATCCATGTAACTGTTATATCACTCTACGTGACGATTCTGAGGGCCCTCATCTCTTATTCTCTTGTTTTATTTCAATGTGGTATACTCTTAACTCCTGTTTTTATAGTATAACTGTACAATTGGCTTCGATCAGTGCATTCCAGATTTTCATGAGTCGTGTGTGCACATTGCACAGATATCTGCAGAATACTTAAAAGGATTATGGGTAATGTATGCATATGCGGGAAAAACAAACTGCTGTAAGGAGCATAGTCTCGCTGCCAGACTCGAGACTATCGTCCCTAATCTGTTTACCGAGCGGCGCAGCCGCGAGAAGAGAGGGACCAGTCCCCCTCTCTTCTCGCGGCTGCGCCGATAGTCTCGAGTCTGGCAGCGAGACTATAAGGAGCACTGACTTTGCCCTCATATCTTCATCCCATTTTGCACTGAAGAAGTTTCACATGGCTCTCATATTTCATATATACTCTTTCTAAATATATGGTGATGCAACATGAGTAGAAATAACTGGGGTTAACTAAGTTTGGTAGTCAATATAGCAGGTTTACCATCAAACTGACGCAAAATTTGTTTCAAATTTGTCTAGTAAAAACCGTTGGCCCAGTTGTCGATTAGGCTTACAAGTTACACAAAGCATGATAAGACACTGTGAATGGTGCAAATAAACAACGTGCGAAATGCCAAATACCAAATGCAAACAATACAAGCGAACAAAAGGGCCTGTATGCACTCTAATAGCCCTGATATTTTGCCTAAAATCAGGCTCACATGTGCGAACGGTGTGTTTTTGACGTACCTAGTAGGCAGTGATGTAGATAATAGCCGGTTACCGGTCACAACGCCCAGCTATAACTTATAAGTATAACAGTTGTGGGACCGGCTTAGGAAAGTACTCAAACCTGACGATCATTGAACAAATTCTAAGGTTGGAAAATTAAATATGAGTTGCCCGGGAGTTCTAATAGCAAGTAAAATACCCAAAGTGTAAACAAAAAGATAAATTAATTCATAATTATTTGGAAAACATTAGATGATTACGCAGTAAAACAAGACTGGCCACGCTATCGCTAGCGAAAGCCTTCGAACTAGTTTCATAACGACCGGACGTTGAAGGAAGCGCGAAGCGAAGTGTGAGGTCAATGTGACGTCTCATGATGATGTATGATGCATCAACATGACGTTTACGTAGAGTTGCACTAAATGTTTTCTAAACTTCAGTGGAAAGAATTTTTGTCGATCAGACACTGACTATGTTTAAATTCTTAAAACATCTGAGAAAACTGAAGAGGGGAAGCAAAATGTGACACTGACAGACAAGCCAGACGTACGGCACATGTACAGAAGGCGAGGCACACCCTCTGATCATGGAAGTATACTTCCATGCTCTGATGCAAACTGGACAATTATCGTGCGTGTCACGTATAAGGCATCAGATGTAATACATGTAGCTAACCAAATGTTCTTGTACTTCAGTCTTTCTTGTAACAGGTATTGGAAATTGTCAGAAACCTGATGATTTTATGACTGAATAAGTTTCGATAGGCGATCCCAGAAACCATTCTTAGTTTACCCCTTTCACATATATTATCAACCATGCTAATGTTTTGAAACAAATCTCGATTAACAGGTAATTTAGCGCTTGAAAGATGGCGACGTCCATACCCCCCCCCCCGGCTGCACATATTTTAATATGCAATTATACATTACCCCCTCCCCATACACGTCAGAGAAGTACAGTATGGTACACTATATGACACAATGTAAGCTAACAGTGGAAATCAACTTCAGTGTCCATACATATCAGACATAGAGATTTCTTTACAAATGGATGTGGGCTCATTGGGCTGTAACCTGTACTTGGAAAAACTTAACCAGCAGAGTTTTCTTTTTGAATCCTATGTCTTGACAGAAACGGCACCCCCCACAGTAGGCAATTTTTTGAAAAATAAGGACATGTAGGAGGCCATTTAGCGGCATAATATTTCAAACCATACACATTATTGGAAGCCATAAAGTACTTGAAAATTGTCTTCAAAACCCAAATTGTACTCTCATTAAATTATTTTACAACTCTATTACCTACCTTGCCATTTAGCGGCATAATATTTCAAACCATACACATTATTGGAAGCCATAAAGTACTTGAAAATTGTCTTCAAAACCCAAATTGTACTCTCATTAAATTATTTTACAACTCTATTACCTACGCTTTAACTAATACATAGATATTTTGGCAGACACACACATTCGTTTGGCCATTGGCTGCCTAATAATTAAATGTGTGGTAGGTAAATGAAGTGAACAATTTTGCAAAGTACAAGGTAAACGATTGCTCCTGTGGTTTGAATGTTCAACAAAGTCTCCACACAGAGAGATAGAGCAAGAGAGGAGACATACGGAGACGAGAGAGAGAGGGGGGAGACGGGAGAGAGAGAGAGAGAGAGAGAGAGAGAGAGAGAGAGAGAGAGAGAGAGAGAGAGAGAGAGAGAGAGAGAGAGAGAGAGAGAGAGAGGGGGGGCATACACTTATACAAATGTAAATTTACTTGGTAAACAACTGCTCCTGAGGTTTAATTTTGGTTCAAATCATGAGCAGAATATTCGGGGGCCCTTTCAGACCATCACAATTGTCATGCCTCCCTTTGAACCTCAATTTTGTTCATGCCCCCCCCCCCCCCGTAAATTCTGACTCCAGCATAATTTCAAGAGTATTCCGAGCTCGGTATTACAGGCATTCGACTAGAGTCTTTATACCTCAAAGATATACAACAGTCCATTTCTGTACAAGGCATATCAGAAACCAAACATTTGCAGTGTGGAGTGCCACAAAACCCTGTGCTTGGTCCACTCTTACACGCGTATGCTGTCCTATACACATCACCACTTGGAAAGCTAATCCGACATCAAAATCTCAATATGCAACAACATGTAGACGACAACCAGATTTACCAATATATTTCCCCAATCACATACGTCAACTACAGTAACTAAGATGGAAACTGTTGCACATGATATTAAACGACCCAAAATAAGCTAGTTTAATGATGGCAAAACCGAGGTCCTCCTTATCACGTCTCAGTTCAACAGGCTTCCTCGTCTCATGAACCACATCAACATTGGATCGTCTTCTGTGCAGTTAGTGGATTCAGCATGTACCATTTGTGTAACAATTGATGACCGTTATAACCTCAAGAAGCACATCTCGTTGACATGTAGATCAGTTCTTTTTCACCCCCGAACAATAGGTCGCATCATTGACAGTGGAGGGGGCCCCTCCACTGTCTATGGTCGCATACGCCAGTATCCTACAAACGGAGTTTGTCAGAACCTTGGTCATGCACTTATATCATCGAAACCTGACTACTGAATGGCCCTTCTGTATGGGCTGCCAGCTAAAAACATTGTCCCTCTTCAACATGCCCAAAATACAGCAGTTAGGATTGTGTCAGGTACAAAGACATCAGATCACGTCACATCGGTTCTTTCAATAACACAGTTTAGTTAGAAATCACACTGGCGTCAAGTGCAGTTACATAATATACCAGTAGGTAGGGCCTACATGTACATGTAGTCTCAGGTCACTACATTGTGGTCTGAGATGTAGTTTACACCACTATGACCTAAGAACTTGAACCAGGGCTGAGGAGAAGTGGTCTGAGGTTAAATTTTTGCAGCTCTCGTTCAGCAATCTCAAAACATTTCAGCCTACTTCCCGTAATGAACACTTGTCAAGCATTTTTGTAGCTCCCATACTCAAAGACTACATATATGTTTATATACGACTCAAAATATAACACTGAAATTTACTTTGAACACGTTCAGTTTCAGTAGACGTATTAAAACCCAAAATTTCCACCGTATAATTTAATATCGGTAATAGTTTACAGTCAAAAACTTTTAAATTTAGTTTTGTCTAGGAGGTCCCCAAGTTTTGCAAGTTGACTCATGACCGCAATCATTGCTTTACTCGCTTGAGCTGCAAGCGCTAAATACCATAGACCACTGCTTGACATAACGATGACAACGTCGAGTTTATGACCACCAATAACCACTTTTCAATTTTCTTAAGAATTTCATCTCTTAGTAAATACAATAATTTTAGTTTTGACATACATGTAATTTACTTTCAAAAGACAATGTTAGAAACCCCCACCCCATTGATTCCTGTGGGAACATGCCTTTCGTGAAGAAAAAATGGTTACATAACATGTCTACAAGAATTGTTGGAGAATGTCTATGTAGAATGCCACACTGATCCCATATCCACACCTTGAGTTTTATTTTTATTGTTCTTCAATGATCTCCTTCAAACTAGTCTGGATGCCAATATGGTTTCTAACTAAACCACGTCTAACCAAAAGCCCCTCAAATAGCACAAAAAGTTGTTCACCCAATCAGTGAAACCTAAATGTTTTGGTGATGTAAACAGTATATAAGTAGCATCATGAGCTGACAAATATACCACATTTGAACATTACTGTCCCAATAAACACTAACTTTATGAGGGACTGTGTTATTGGTTAGAGTTTTGTGATTTATTAACAAAGACATGATGTTAATGACTGTGTGGGTGGCTGTAAATGGATTTTAAATTGCATCTCATGCATTTCAAGACTTCTAGAGTAACGACTCTGACTATACTGTGAGTGGAGGTATAAATGGTAATGATACAGTATAGGAACTAGACTATCGAAGTAATTACCTTGTCCAAAAGACTACAGTCGGATATTAATCTCACCATTAATGCCTGAATTTATGTCTATCAAGGTGGATCTGATAAGATCATGGAAATCGAGAAACTTTCATCACTTTGGACTTGAGCATTGAATACATTTGTGAAGTACTCAGATCATGATTCATGGTTTTTTTAGAGATTAATTCCACTAGATCGTCCACTAAATCGTCCACGAAAACAAATACATTCTATCATTCCACCATGTCACTCAACAACGCGCATCACATCCGGGTACCAGTTCTTCTGTGAGTTCGAATTCTATCACTTGAATTTCCGTTATTTAGTCGTCTGAAGATCGTAACGGCCTCCGTACCATAACTTGTGTACTTTGTGTAAATACAGCTCTACTTCTCAGTATTGAGCACTTTTCCTTCAGTTTATGACTTACCTCTTATATATATATATATATATATATATATATATATATATATATATATATATATATATATATATATATATATATATATATATATATATATATATATATATTACCATTGCTCGGTTGACGGCAACGCGGTCAAAGATATCGGGTTCTTTGCACAATACACGTGTATATAGAAATGATGTCCCTTAAATTTCCCCTCTTTTCATTCTTGCTCTTTTCAACTACAATATAGATTTTGATAATTTCCATAGGTCTCACGAGATATACTCTTCAAGGAAAAACAAGTTCGTGTCGGGGTTTGACACGAGAATAGTCTGTGCTTGGAGTAATTATACTGTCAGTATAATTTCTCAAAGGTATGTGTTATCGTGGAAGTTTAAACATTATTTATACTTTAATGGTGTTATAGATTTTGACCCAAGCTATGCATGCCACGGTCACAAGCTATATTGCGTCAGATCGATTTGCCAAACAAGTTTGCCAGAATTAACGCATCCCATCAAACCATGGACCCTCCACAAAGGTGGAGTGTCTATGGTCAAACAAATGACAGGTCGCAGAAACTATATGGTCATGGAAGTATGAACGTCGTTTATACTTGTACGCCGTGACATACAATGAGCGCAGTGCCATGATTGACCGGATTATTCAGTGTCGACAATCCCAGTTAATATAATCCCAAAGGCAAACTTGTTTTATTTACCACCTTGCCAAGCAACACAGGGTGGTGGCGAGGCGAAGTTGTAATGTACTGTCGCTTTGATATTCACGATTTTGGAAAGGAAATAGATAACATCGGGTTAGATCTTGAGAGTAAATAAGAAGAAAAGAAGAGTTAATTTGAAATCAGTGATAAACGAGTTGTCTATTTTTAAGAAACTAAATATAAGGAAAGCTATGGGTCCTGATAACATATGTGGTAGGTTACTGAATGTCTATGCATCGCAGTTAGCTAGTGTTTCCAGTAGATTGTTCAATTGGTCGTACAATGATCATACGATATCAACCATTCGGAAAACATCTACCATCTGTCCGGTCCCTAAAAACTTCCAAGGCATCGTCCTGTAGCACTGACTTCCATTGTGATGAAATGCTTCGAGCGTATTTTACTTTGTCAAAACCCACAACAACATTCACACCTTGACCCATACCAATTTACATATTAAAGTAATAGAGGTACTGATAATGCAACTCTCACATTACTTCACGATGCGTATACACATCTTGAAAAACCAAGTTCATTTGTAAGACTATTGGTTATTGATTTTTCATCAGTCGTTAACAGAAGTCAACCAAACATGATGGCTCATAAACTTAGTTATTTAAACGTTAACCCCAAACTCATCCTCTGGATAATGGATTTTCTTGTCAACCTTTCCCAGTTTGTTCGCTACCAAAAATTAAGTTCAGCCTTCCATTCAACATTTAGGGGTGCCTCACAGAGCACGATACTCTCACACAAACTATTTACACTTTACACAAATGACTGCTCATCAGGTACCGATACAAATCCACTTATCAAATATTCTGATAACTCTGCATTAGTTGACCTGTCAAATTCTGACCGTACTTATTTCGATGAAGTTGATAGGTTTGTTACTTGGTGTAAAGAAAACTACTTGGACGAAAGGTCGACTTTAGGAAGAACCCTAAAGTAGTGCCCGACCTTTTTATTGACAATGTTAAAGTTGAACAGGTGACTAAATATATATATATATATATATATATATATATATATATATATATATATATATATATATATATATATTAGTCATCAACTTCTATAAAGTCCAAAATGAAATGATAAAACATGTACATTTTGGAAATTATCCCATGTATAATGCCAGATTATAAAGTGACAAAGAGTGATTCATCTGAGTGGATAGCTTAACCTCTTGACGATTTATAAACAATGGGAAATAGGCAGCTATCTCGATGTTCATTTTAACCTATTTTCCCAGAGAATATTTTCAGAACTGGTATCCAAATTACCAAGATCACGTTGTTCATATTTACTGATATGCCGCTTTAGTTATGGCCGGTTTTGTGAGATGTTTTGCGTGCACAATGTAAACCACAGACAAGGCATGTAAACTTCTACTTGCAAACCCGTCTATTTCAGGCTTGGCCTCTTACCACTCTTGGAGGAATTGTACTGACTCCTCCAAGACCACGTCTGACACAGTGGCCTGAAACCCATAGTCTATCGCGAGTATATTGTCTACCCTTCAAGAGACACACATTCTCTGCCAGTCACCCTTTTAAAAATACGCTTGTTAAACGTCTGCTCCTGGAGTTAAATTTGGTTCAACTCATGAGCAAAATATTTGTACGTGACTCCGGGCCCCTTTCAGACAATCCGAATTTTCACGCACGTCCCAATTCGTTTTTTTCCCGTGACAATAATTTTCTCCTGAGCCTCCCCCTACCCTAATCTAGTTCCTGACGACCGTATTCCAATTTTACACTACATCTTTACATATTACATATAGTCAATGTCATTACTCTCGTTGCCGATGTGTTGGCAATTATATATATATATATATATATATATATATATATATATATATATATATATATATATATATATATATATATATATATATATATATATAATATCCATAATCACAACATATTTCCTGCTCAAAGAAGAACTGTTTCAGCTTATTCCATTTCGATATAAAGTCCAGGGATAAAATACCCACGTACTACTCCTTATATTACTGGCTAGGTAATGTCAACCGTAAAATAATCCAAGCACCAGCGTCCCTAAAATCCGTGAAACAGTGTCGATATTACAGTATTTTGCTGACACATTACTTTCTGTAACTGGTCTATATTTGTGATATCATGGTAAATATGCTTGGAATTTATGGCCTAACAAACCAGACATTACGTAGATTTGAATATTGAATCAAGAAAATCAAAAACAAAAACAAGGCCATGGCCATGGCCGGTCAGGTACTGATATTAGTACTTTAGACATCAGTGGGGGTCACACTTGGTCATTGAAACTATATTGACCGACCAAAATTATAAACATCACGGATAAATAATTTCATATCGAAATGTATGTACGGAGATTCTGGTTTTTAGACCACGTGGCTTTGACATGACATCATCAGCTAAATTTGCAATACGAAAGTAACGTAAAACATGGATGTATCTAGTAGGGAGCAAAGTCCGCATGTCTGTATGGATGTTTGAAGATTTACTATCGGTATATGGGAGGCATAGAGGGAAATATTTGAATAGCGTTATTTAACGTTACATAATTCATAACTGACTACTAAACTACCGTCAAGAGGATTGTTTTTGCTTCCATTTATCTGTATTAATTTTTTTTAAAGGCAGTGATAGTGACTGCCAATGCCGATAGTGAAAATATGGCCCGCACATTCTGAAGATTTTTGTATCATACAAGTTCAATGTTGTAGCTGAGAATGTGATTTATATTTATAACTCAGTAGAATGGGTACCGGTACTGATGCGAGGGATGTGAACCAACCTTTGTGTTGCGTGCTTTTTAATATCACCGCGCGCGCGTGTGTGTGTGTGTGTGTGTGTGTGTGTGTGTGTGTTGTTTGTTTGTTTGTTTGTAATGTAGATTCGTCGTTGATATACTGCTACTAGATCAGACCGTGGGTTATACTTCCATGATCAGAACATGACCAGACACAACTCTCCACGGCACCATTTTGGTTTTGCAACTTTGATTACTTTGTTTTGAATAGCTTTTGTCAAGTTCTTGACTTTCCTGATATGACAATAAAGCAAGGGCGGTGAAATATTATTATAGTAGTCCTTCAAAAAACAAGACAATTTTGAAACTTTTAGTGGAAAATGTTAGTGAAGACACAGTTTACCCGCATAAATTAACTAACAAAAGACAAAAGAAATTTACACATGGTTCGTTTTCTAGGTGTCGACCTCATGAATATGCACCAAGATTTAGAACCGAGTCAGCTTTAAATGCGTTCACACCTCCAAATCTGGTCTGGACAATATTGTTTGGGCTTAGTCACCCTTTTATGCGGACTACAGAGCGGCCCTGGTGCGGACTATTTCTGCCACCTATTAATGCCTGAAAGTCAAGTGGCATATGCTGAGGTTGTGTACAACCAGCACCCCTTAACATTTTAGCAATCTACAGTTCTACCTCAGTATGGCTATTAGCCATGCTAGGTAGTTACTATAATGATTAATATAATGGTTGTCTTGGTAAAAGTTGTCGACCCCCCCCCCAAAAAAAAAAAAAAGAAAGAAAAAAGAAGATCAACAAAACATTCTATGATATTGAAAGCGCTCCTGGCATGTAATTCCATAGAACAGTTTCCTGTAGGGAATGGCAGCGATTTCATTCAAACTCAAAGACAGAGATGTTGCTAACCAACGTGAACAGCCATAAAAAATTGTATGTGAATGAGTATGACTCTGAGATCCCGCTAACGGTTTCATTGTTGTCGGTCTAACCAGAGACACTGGAGAACTTCACTGTCTATGATCTAATCGTATTGCTCAGTGTGAAAACTGTGCAAAGCGTTACTATTTTGGCGTTGAATTTTCGCACATTTTTGGTTCACAAGGGTCCAATAATTTAAGCTTGAGTTAGGAAACAGAAACCAAACAGTTATTTTTTAGGCCTAAGGCATAACGTAGCATATAAATCTACCCAACCTGCGCGAGCAAGATCTGCATCGGTCAATGTAATATTTACATGGTCTATTACAATTTGGTAAAGTGTACCATTGTATATGCTTGTGCGAGACGTAAAAAACATCATGCCGTCTAATTGTATGAAACGATTTAGTCACTATGGTTTTGAAGTCAGTGAGATAATGTTTGTGAAGTACCCGGTATCGTGATGTTATCGCTTGTATAGAAAAACCATCACTGAGGCAAAATCTCACTTTTATCATCATTCATTTTTTAAAGTCTTCAATCATGCCAATTAAAAATATCGATACTGCAGTCATTTATGTGACTTTTTTTCCAAAAATGTTTATCGTGCATCTCGATTATATTGTTTTTCGTCTTCGTAACATCTTTTTTTTTAATTGTGCCAAAAGTAGTAGCTACCACATATAGAACAGTGGAAAAATACAGAATGAGACTCAGAAATGTAAAATCATTTACTTCAATGTCCAAAATGCGGACATCAGAAAATGATGCATGCACGTTGTGATGGACTCGTGATTAGCTCTAGTCCAGATGCCAATTGGTATCTAACTAAACCATAGACAATAGAGAGGGTCCTCTCTATTTTCTATGACTAAACCAAGTTTAGTGAGTGGAGGTGTAAATGGTAACGATACTGTTTAGGAACACGGTGATAGGAACTAGACGAGATTAGCACTGACAACACACGCTCCGCGAACTCCAGCAAAGAGGCCTGGTGGGGTATATAGAGACTTGTCAGAGTTGTCGGAGCTACTGTTCATGTACATATAAGTTCCACGTATTCTCAATTTATTTCGTGCTGGATAGAAAACAGTCAGTATAGTCCTTGTGTTCTCCAGTGTATAGCCGATGGATTGGATAGTGAGAGTCATGATATGTGTGATACATTGTAGTTTATACACCAGAACTGAATTTTAGACTGATCCCGTCGGCATCTTCAGAGAAAGCATCAAGCGGGTACCACAATAAACTGAAAACGTAACGACTATAAGCATAACTATAAGTTTTAATTTACATGGAACTACGGTCATATTTGATAAGCTTATCCCCCACTTCCACATATGGTCTCATACCCCTTGGTCAGCGAACAGCCAATCATGTTCATGTCCGGACATACGAGTTATAAATGGGGCGGTCATATGGGTTAAGTTAGGGTGGAATATAATATATGGAAAAAGTCTGATTGATACTGGCTGTGATGGGTAGTAGAGCATTTTTTAATTGTCAAAAACAGGGTTGAGGGCCGAATGATATGATTCAAAACGTCATGATTTTCTGGTATATCTTTGTTGTCATGTTGTGTGTCCAGTTGAGGATGGCTGTCTTTGACTGGCAAGTTAAGCTACAACAGTAAGTGACTGACTTTGAAAGCAAAGAAAGTGGAAGAACATTGGTGTTAGTTAAAAAACTATTGTTATTAAAGATAAACAAGTAAACACAGCAAAACAATTGAGAGTCGGTACGGAAAGGAACAGATGACCACAGGAAGGTGTTCAGCTGTTCTTCATTGTTCTTTGCAATTTGACGACCGGGCGAGGCCTTGAGTAAGTCCAGAAGTTCGAGCAGTCAGTACGTCGCCATTGATAAGGCCGAATGTTTTTGGCAGTATATTAGGTTGTCATTGAGTAGCTAGCTGTTTATCAGTAAGCTTAAGTCTCGACAAACTTTTGTAGTCGTTTAGGTGTGAGCCATTCACTGGTAATGACTGACATTTTTCCCTACTTGGTCGCAACCTCACCTACAAATTAATTGTATATGGTATTAATTGTATTAACTGTCATACTCTACTGCTTTTCTACCACTAAGACTGTCCCCTGGCGTAAGGACAAGCAATGTGCATTGTCAAAAGTGATTCTCACGTGACCCCTTCGCAGGTGGCAAGAAATGTTCAGAAATCAATAAACCCATACCTTGATTGACATTACCCACTATACAAAGAAGAAGTTGAAATAATTGAACTTGAAATGCCTTTTGCAGGCCGATAATGTAGGACAAAGAGGACGTAGTGCTGTTACTTTCTACTACGCAAAAACCACAGACAACTAACACAACAACACTGTAATACTTATGCCGGTAGGATTTAAATAGATTGCTGTGTGAAAATTTCAGCTAATGACCAATTTGCACTTCAGTAAAATTGGTATCGCTGAAAGTTAAACGCGATACAAAAAATACAAATAATACCTCTACCTATTGGTTTTGTTAAAAACAGAATGTCATCTTTGCATGGAAGGTGGTATGTCGTCAACTTAAAGCTAAAAAAATGACAAAATAAAACGAAGTGAGGGCAGTTAACAATCACCACATTGTAAGTGTCAAAGAGATGACACCTTCCTATAACCCCCACCTTGCTTGCTACAAAGTTCACAACCTTGTAGATAATCTTTGAAGTTTCGCAGTTGTACTTCTAAGAGGGTGAGGGACTGGTATGTGAGTAATGGTCAACAATAGCAACACAGATTCAAAACTGATAACTTTGAATATTCGAGGTAGCCTACCTCCATTTTTGAACAAACCATGGAGGTAGGAACACGTCTTTTCTACCTCCATGAACAAACCGATGTGTCTTTAATAGGCAACCGTCCTTGAATCATCAACTATACACTCACAGTCGCAGTTTTCAAACAGACTTTATTTGATTTTCGGATACCGGCTCAGCCAACAACCCTCGCTGTTTTCTTCGGATATTTTGTCATGCTCAGGTATTCGTACAAAAGATTCAACACTAATGTTGTGGTATATTGGTTTTGCGAGAACTAATATCGGCGATCACATACTAGTAGTTGTCAGTGTTTTCGCTAAAGCAAAATACACGGAGATGGTTCAAAATCACTTGACTATCATTTCACTCTTATTTAAATCTACAAATATCTCATTAATATTTTCTCCCAGCTTACTTCAAACTATATGACATTTTCCATGAAAGAAAAGGTGCGTATCTGGAGCAAAGAAGTGTTTCAGATATCAGAGTGTTCACGTTTGCGTGACCAAGACATAGACTGGCAAGCGATGCCATGAATTGTGATCGAATCCCAGGGTCGGATCGGTAGTAGATCAGTGTTCATGATAATTCATTTGCGTGTTCAATTACTAAGTCATCGATGTAGGGTTATAAAGTCAGTGACTACACCATCAACAAAGTTACTTCTTACTATAAATCCTGTTGAAAAATACCCTAGGAAAATGTCTAAGCAACAATGACGGGTGTCACTTTTTTGCAGTGTTTATCCAAATAGTAATCGTCGAATAACGTGACCCTGGCTGAAAACTGCGACAGTGAATGTACCATAAATTCCCAAAACAGACTGACCAGAACAGACATATTGACACAAAAAAGTGTGCAAGTTTACATCTTGTGACAGGTTTGGTTGGGGTCACCTCCATCGGCTAATGGTCGAAACCGTCATTGTAAAATATTTTTAATTACCCTCAACTACAAATCAGCGTATCGTTGACGATCATTTCAATCGTAAGTGTTTAGAACTGATTCAGAAGTAAAACGTGGAATTATTAATGACAATGGTATGCAAAGTTTTGTTGTTTAACAATCATCAGCGATTTGCACAAACCACAGATACTTGTTAGTGCATACACTTTTGATACTTCTATTCTATAAGGTAAAGGCTAAATTTAAAAAGACATGATCCCAGTATTAACTTTTTTGTTGCGGCTATATTTCCTAAGTGAGGTGTGCCAAAGAAAGTTTTCCCATGATACTTTGCGCCAGTGCGACTTTTTGACATTGTACGTTCGATGTTCCCAATGAGTAAATGGAATTTTATCGAGAAGTCTATTCATATTTGTTTATGACAGCAAGATATTTTCAATTTTCTGTTTTTGGTCATTTTTGGGGTCAAAAACTGTCATTTGTTTTGTAAATAAAAGAATTCAAAGTAAAAATGAATGACAGCCGCAAAACTAATCGATTGCATGGGCTGACATTTGGTGTGCAGGTATGTTAGAGTATCTGGATGAAGAATTCTTCAAGAAAATTTGAAGATGACATTGATATGCAAATACGTCTAAAACGTGCTGTGTAGTATCATATTATAGCCATGTTATTTTACAATACTCGTGAGAAAGTAGAATTTATTGGTGAAGTAAAGTTGCTCATACACCTAAGAAAATTTGACTACACTTGAATACATAATGATCAAATGAAATGATCACAACAATCACATATCTTTGTAATATTATGACTATACAAGATCTAATACAGGGACGAATGGGGTACTTATCAAATAATGCCCTCCGTAACTCAGAAATAAATGTAGATGCGCTGTACCATGCAGTTACGATCAGCGGTTTTGAACTATGGAGGTAGGAAGGAAGGAGGTAGGAAGGATTATAGTCCTACCACCATTTCTGAACAAAATCGTTGTCCTTGAATTGGAATAGTATGCTTTTAATACAAAAGTTGCACAAACATATGTTCTTGCTTTCAAAAGTTTTAGAACTAACACCATGATTTCACCGTCGCCCATACTGAGGTTTTCCTGCATCTATTGCTATGGATTTTGTTGGTGGGACTTTGCTGTACTGTATGAACACTTGTTCAGACTCAGGCCACTAAAACACAATTGCAAAAAAACCCCGTAAAGACACGAAGTATCGTTTTGCACAACGTTCGGCTTGAAGCAGGTTTGAAGGGTAACCATGCACGACAGAGAAGATGGGTTTAGAGCCCCATTCACACCTAAAACAAAAAGCGATTCTAGTATGTTCCTATTATAGTGGTCTGAGGTTCAGATCAAAGTGCCGCATTCATCCACAACATAAAAAATCATAGACCCTACACGACTGGCGTTTGTAAAAGTCAGTTTTAAACCATAATTACTACACCTCTTTATCTTCCCGGCAAGAACATGCAGTGCTGCAATCCAACGTGAGGACCTCTCATCAACTTTCAGATCACTTCACATTGGGAACGTTGGTGAGAGTTCTACTAATATAATTCAGACTGAGGCAAAAAATATAGCTTTTCTGAGTTGAAATCCGAGGTTTAAATCCTGATATCTGAAAATTCCTAATCAACCCAGATTACATTGAATAAAAAATAAGTCTAACAAACAATTTATGATTTTTCAGTCCCGAAACTTGCTATTATCCATACACTGTATACAAAGCTAAATAAACGGTGATTGGTGTATCGCACTCCTTGACTGAGTGGGTCGGAAAAAAAATAGGTAGACTCACTTGTCATAAATCGATTTATAAATCCACAAAGGCACTGTGACAACTAAAGCAGTCCCTTTACAGACCATTTTTCTTTAGAAATAAATAGGCTAAAACAATACTGAATGACAGGCAGTCCAAGGTATGCAAAACCATAAGCGAGCGCGTACTCACGATGCTAGATTAACACACTATTTTACCTGCGCATTGAAGACGCACAGTAAAAAGACCAGTTTTCAACATTAATGCAGGAAATACAAAGCTAACAATTCAAAATTGTATAAAATGTAAGAAAACAAAAAACATGCGACAGTCAGAGCATGCATGAACTTCGATTTACAATACCATTATTAAGTTCTTGCATTTTGGGGCTAATGAAGTCATAGAGACTAGAGTGGGCGAGTTTCGTCACAGTTAGTATAATCAATGGCACCGTGATAATTCTGACTTTCACTTGAAACTGGACCAGAACAGTCTAGGTCGGACGAGTCGTCATCATCAATTCAAAGGCGACGTAACCAAATATACACCGTGAATTCATCTTAGATCGCACCGAGTTGAACAATCATGTCTGTCATTGTTGTCCTCTTTGACTAACATCGAATGTATTTATCATTGTAGAATGTAGACCTTTACGCTGTTTGACCGACTATTGAAGTATAACCCACATAGGTGATATTTCATTGACCTACATGGAAATGCTTGTAAATACTTTTTGCAAGTAGTAGTAGCTCAGACCACTCTAGTATTTTAGTGGTCTGAGGTAGTAGTAAGAGTTTTTGCTAACGTTTACATGCTAGCGTAGTTGTACATGTACGTATACATGTCAGTTCGTATGTACATGTACATTAAATGTAGCTCTCATCATATCATACACTGTACATGTGTGTAACCCTTTTCTTTTGCACCCTCCCCCTCCGCCTCCATGTGGTCAAACACAGACAACTAACTAACTAAATAGTGTTACTGTTAGTTTTCTGTGGGTCAAACAATTAGTGTACACGCCTTGAATCACATGCAGGCGAGATAGATTTGAATATTCATTTGTTTACTGCCCGGTTATCGGGGTGAACTCATGAATATATTCTGAACTAAATGCAAATGTATTCAAATCACTTCCGACTCGCAATCTGAACTATTTTTCAGATCGAGTATAATCCGATTAGACAGGCGCTAATGGGAAAGTACAGAAACGTCCACCTCATCAGCATAAAAGTACAGAATTGAACTCAATCTGAACTATAGTACGGAAAATGTCGTAATCTGTACTATTTTTTCTACTAGTGTATATATACGGACGATCACGCACCAAGCATGGACGGCTCGATACCTAGCATTTGTACCTCCCGTAAGGGTATGGGAGGTATTAAAAGGGGAAGGTGTGTCTGTGTGTCTGTGTGTCTGTGTGTCTGTCTGTCTGTCTGTCTGTCTGTCTGTCTGGCTGTCTGTGTGTCTGTGTGTCTGTGTGTCTGTGTCATCATTTTCTAAGAATCGGCTGGCTCAATTGTAATGAAATTTGGAATATAAAATCTTTAGGGTAATAGCTAGACCTGATTAGGTTTTGAGCCAGATCTGTTAATGTTTAATTCGAGAAATTTGCATAATAATGAAATCAACTAATTACGCAATATCTTAAGACTGCATACTTCAATTTCAATATAATTTAGTATATTCATTCAACATAACAACATACATTTGTCCTATAAAATTCGTTGATGTATCTTACAGCGTTAATGAATAATTTGCATAATTAATTATTTTTGGTAATTAGGCTATATCTTAAGAATACATACTTCAAATTCAACATAATTTAGTACATAACCATAAGAAAACACATATGTCCTATCAAGTTTGTTGATGCACCATACAGTGTTAATGAATAATTTGCATAATTAATGATTTCAGTAATTAGGCTATATCTTAAGAATACATACTTCAATTCCAATATAATTCAGTACACACGTTAACCATAACAATCACATATGTCCTGTAAAGCTTGTTGGTGTACCTTTCAGTGTTAATGAATAATTTGCAAAATTAATGATTCTTGATAATTAGGCTATATCTTACGACTGCATACTTCAATTTCAATACAATTCAGTACATACATTAACCATAACAAATTGTGTATGTCCTATAAAGTCAGTTGATGTACCTTACAGTGTTAATGAATAATTTGCATAATTAATGATTTTCGGTAATTAGGCTATATCTTAAGACTACATACTTCAATTTCAATAAAATTTAGTACATACGTTAACAAAGCGGATATGTCCTATAAAATCTTTTATATAGCTTAGTTTTAATGAAAAGTTTGCATAATTAATGATTTGAGGTAACTAGGTTGTATCTTAAAAATGCAAGCTTCAAATTTCGTATAATATGATACGTACATCATAATAATACGCACCTGTTCTATGAAGTTTGTTGCTACAACTTTTTCTTTAATGAGTATTTTGAATAATGAATGATATTCAGTAATTAAGCAGTATCATACACTCTACATACATTAACCTAAGAAAGCACGCTTGTCCAAAAAACAAAGCCTGTTACCATAGCTTTTTAGTTTAATGAGTTATTTACGTAATTAGTGATTCCCTTACGGGAGGCATTCAGTTTAAATCTGGTTCATTTAGACATGATTGCTGTTTCAACGTCAAAAATAGTTTTCAATTTTCAAAGAAATACATGCGTAAAATTACATGGTATTTCCAATGAAATGTGGACGAAAGTATGAAACAGATAAGGAGCAATCGGATATCCAACTAACGATGAGTATCACATCATGACATCCAGACTGCCCATGTTGTACAGACTAGTCGACTTTGGGTGAACTTATTAGAGACAGTGATTGAACACGAAGGTAGGCACGAGTATCATCATACCATTTTTCCAGCTTTTAGTTTAATTCCTATTAAATATCATAATTCTGGTAGTTTTTATTGTGTATTTCGTAAACCTACGTGAGAATGGCTAAAACTACCTTGTTCTGGACTACTGAAAATTAAAAGCCCAAAACACCTCGAACGTACAACTTTTTGAAATTAGGTGTGCCGTCGGTTGCTATAGATTATGTGGTTTGGGATGATCACTACGAAGATAAGAATCAGTTTTGGTGGTTCCATCACACAGATAGGTTTGCTATCAGTTGAGCAAGCCGGCCCCGGCATGGACTTTTGCAAATTGATGAAAGGGACCAGAATGTGATGTCATTCCTTGGTGCACGCCTGCACAGATTTCAAGTTCATGGGGGGGGGGGGGGGAGGGGGAGAGGGGAGTCATTTCAACTGCAACTGTGCAGTTTGTCGATGTTATATACTCTCGATTTGAAACTGATTATGTTATTTTCCAATGACTAAATATGGAAAACCGAGGACAGGACCAGTGTTGTTATAGCGGGGATGTTATATGTAATATAAATTAATTAGGGTCTAGTATCCATGTTGTGTATCACTTTGAGAGAAGACTGCCATTGCATCCAGGACGCTAGTAAGCGTTCATACTCTCTTGTTTGAGTATTCTGTCTGTCTGTCTGTCTGTCTGTCTGTCTGTCTGTCTGTCTGTCTGTCTGTCTGTCTGTCTGTCTGTCTGTCTGTCTGCCTGCCTGCCTGCCTGCCTGCCTGCCTGCCTGTCTGTCTGTCTGTCTGTCTGTCTGTCTGTCTGTCTGTCTGTCTGTCTGTCTGTCTGTCTGTCTGTCTGCGTATTTATGTACACTATGTTTGCAAAGCAATGTCGGAAAAGCATACTCTCTCTCTCTCTCTCAGACTATTTTTGAATAGTCGAAACGAAATATCCTTTTTCTTGGAACCAGTCATGTCGTCTTACGTCATTGCCAAACTTATTCTATTTTGCTCATTAATGCTCATGCTAGTCAACTGATATTGTAATTGTAAAGCTCTTCCTGTTGACGTGACAGGAGTGTTTTGACGACTTGACAACCTTCAAGGTGTCTGATTGAATAACAGCCTTTCACAAATGTATGACTAATGACTAAATATGGAAACGGAGGACAGTATTGAAATACATTTCAAATACAGAAACTGATATGTCAAATACATTTCCTGTCTGTCTGTCTGTCTGTCTGTCTGTCTGTCTGTCTGTCTGTCTCAATAATTTTAAACATGTTCAACAACGGTTTAATTGTGAAAAGGACGTACCAAGAAAAATGATCTTTTCAGAGGTAAACAACAATCGTGCTTTGATTTGAATATCGACTAACAATGATACATAACGGTGCATAATGTATGTTAATGTATGCTAATTTATTATGGTATAATATAATGAATACCTCAAAACATCACAGTAATTCCACATCTTCACTGACATAACTAACGCTAGCAAATTTGAAGATGAATTACTCCTACAACTGTTCAGAGATAGATGAATTTTCAAATGTGACTTATATTGATATCAATGGACGATATACTGTGATTTTTGCGGAAAATCTTCTACAAAATCTATCTTTGTGGATCAGTGCAGTGCTTCTAATACTGACAATAATCTTTGGTGGCATTGGTAATATCGTGGTTATTGTTTTAATTTGTGTTGTCAAGACTCTCCGACTCCCACCAAACATTCAACTGGTGAGCCTTGCAGTGTTGGATCTTATCGTCTGTATAATTGCAGCACCAGTTCGTCTCTACTCCACTATTAAAATCCTTATACATGCCTACATGGTATGTGATCCTGTGACTACTACATTTTGTAGATTGGAAATGTTTATTTCTCAACTCTCCATCGTTGGTTCGTTGGTTTCTTTGCTTACTATCAGTATCGTTCGAGCTGTGATCATCAATGGCAGCTTTTCCAACAGAATGCAACGCAATCTAATAACCGGCTCCATCGTCTCTAGTGTAACATGTGGGGTTTTATATGGAATATATGGTCTCCTCACTGGACCTGACAGAACTTGCCTGATATTCTTCGCCGAAAGAGGAGCGGTCGATCGTCCAATGACTGGTGTCTTACCAATTCTTGTTCTGGTATGCTTTGTTGTCATGGCTATGTGTTACACTTACATCTACAAAAAGTTCAGGAGATCTCAAGCGGCGGTTCACGCACATGGTAATCAGGGTGTGGGTACAACTAACAACAACAACAACAACAACAACAACAACAACAACAACAACAACAACAACAACATGGCCACTACGAGTATTTGTGTTGGCATCATGATGGCTTACCTTATCATCTATATGCCGTCTGCCGTTGCCTATCTATTGAATCTCCTCACCGGAAAGTACAACGGTAGAGACCCATTTTCAGTGTTCTTCTTCTTCACGGTTGGTTACTTTGGTAGTGCAGTCAATCCGTTTGTTTATGCCTGTAAATCACGACTCATTAAAAAACACCTATGTAGGTTGGTGCATGCCACTTTTGGCGGTAATGCAGAACAGTCGATATAATCGGCCATTTGAAGCAGAAACGTGTATTTGTACATACTACGCTATGTATACATCCAGAAAGATACTCACCATACAGGTAATAGTTGCAAAAAAGAACGTTGTTATAACTTAAGCCTATCGTTTATAAATGTACAATTAGTACTTTAGATGAAATAGTCTACTTTGTTCGTAATATTGGATTTATTGTCCATAATTTCACTATGTATGTATGTATGTATGTATGTATGTATGTATGTATGTATGTATGTATGTATGTGTGTGCTAGCATGCATGCATACGTACGTATGTGTGTGTGTGCGTTCGTGCATGTGTGCGTCAGTCAGTCAGTCTGTCTGTCTGTCTTTCTGTCTGTCACATTTATTGTATCGTGTATTAACGTTAGAATGAACCGTCATTTACCAGGGAGTATTGCCTTATTTTCTTAACATTTTATCACTGTCACTCAGCGATGGATTTAGGACATTTGTAGTTATTGCTGAAGGGGTTGGATTCGAGAAGTTACAATTTTTGTTTGATGTAAGAGGTAATTTCTCCATTGATTATGTAATTGCAAATTTTAGAAAGGAAATCGCTATATACACGAAAAAACAGATATTTGCAGGGTTGTTATTTGCACGGGGGGCCTTAAAAACTAATTCTCAAAAGAACTTTCTTCCTGTTGACGACTTTTCACTCTGAATACAAGGTTTATTATAGATGCTGCTTACATTGTTAGATATTATTCCTCATTAGTTTTCTTCCTTTATAATTACCCAAGGATAATATAAATTACTCAAGGGGCCTTGTTAGTACGAGTCGATGCAAATACTTTCAAACCATTTTCGTACTACTTTCTTGCTGAAAGCCAGAATGAAGAATATTATCGGGAAATAATAGGAGTGTACCTCCTTAAGCTTAGTTTATGAAAACAATAATGACAATTTGGAAGGTTCTTACCATATGTATATTCGAGTACCGCGGAACCAATGATATACATAGTTGCGAGTTGTCAGAACGTAGGTATACAAATCCACCTTTTGTTCGAACCTGTTCAATCTGACTGGTTTAGTTTAATGTTTAACAGTCTCTGGAGATATACATTATCGAATCTGCTCGTGTTTGCCTCGTAGTGACAAGGCCCCTTACGTCACTCGAATTTTGATAGGCTGAAAGAAAACTATATTCGATTGTATTCTTTTGACATGCATACGGATTTTATCATCCCTTCATCTATATTTCATGTGTAGCGATTGTAGGATTTTATTTAATCATGTTGTGTAAACGTATTGTTGTCTTCTATGTACAATAAAAGCTAGTGAAGAAGTGAAAGTCATGCTAGATGATTGATTGAATGTTGAGATAAACACTAATGCTGTTGATATTTGAAGCTAGCTATTAGGGAACCACCATTTTTCATGACCAGAGGTGGGGGAAGGGGGGGGGGGGTTGCGGGAGAATCGTCAAAGAACTGTCAAAACGTTGAGTAACACCCTTGCCCAGTTCACAAGATTTGACTAACCCCTCCTGTTCAACACAAGTTTTTCGAGTGAATCTACCGTGGCCGATGACGACAAATCGGTCTTCGAGTTCAAGTGTCGGTTCTAATACTATACTATACTGTACTGTACTGTACTGTACTGTACTGTACTGTACTGTACTGTACTGTACTGTACTATACTATACAATATTATATACTACACTATAGTGTAGTGTAGTATAGTATAGTATAGTATAGTATATAGTATAGTATTCCCGTATTTGTTTGCCTAGAGTTCACTTGTATTGTTCATCAAATAGAGATGCCAGGAGTATGATAGTGGACTCAACTTACTAGTATTTATTTCTGTTTCATTATAGCCTCTTTTCGCCAGTTTCCCCGGTGAAGAATTTCACTTTCTTCGAAATTCTTCTTCGTTACTACATGTTCGTATGTATCTGGTCGTTTGACCCTTAATGAACCCTTTGAAGACTGAGTCCGGGTGGCATGATTGCCTGTGTAAATATTGGAATGAGTTTTGATATCCAATACTTTGTGTTATTGGTGTCGTTGACATTTGTGGATTGTAAGATCAAGATATGTTACTTCCGTATCTGAGCTTTCCAACGAAAATTTGAAAGTTGGATGTATTTGGTTTATTTTTTCACTCAGATTATTTAGTTCGACTTGGGTCCCACAAAATATTATGAAAACGTCATCCCTGAAACGTGTCCAGAGTGATAGTTTATTCGTGTAGATTTCAATAATGCGACTTTCCAGTTCATGGAATGCTATGTCGGCTATTTCGGGTGAGGCCAAAGAGCCCATGCTACATACACATGTTTGTGTGTAGAATTCTCCATTAAATTTAAATGTTGTTTTTTTCGTGAGAATCACATAATAGTTTTAGGAGATATACTGGTGGTCTTCTAATTCAGACTGCGACGTATTTGTGTACATATATACCATGTCGAAATTTTCAGGAACTACAGATGTTTCTGATGCCATGATGTGATGATACACGTTTAGTTGTGCAAAGTGCACATATCTCACCGGACACCCACACATGAGATCCCATTGGTCTGGTCTAGTGTAGTGTAGTGTAGTGTAGTGTAGTGTAGTGTAGTGTAGTGTAGTGTAGTGTAGTGTAGTGTAGTGTATTGTAGTGTAGTGTAGTGTAGTGTAGTGCAGTGTAGTGTATAGCATAGTATAGTGTAGTGTAGTGTAGTGTAGTGTAGTGTAGTGTAGTGAAGTGTAGTGTAGTGTATAGCATAGTATAGTATATAGTATATATTATATAGTATTATATAGTACATAGTATGTATAGTATAGTATAGTATAGTATAGTATAGTATAGTATAGTATAGTATAGTATAGTATAGTATAGTATAGTATAGTATATATATAGTATAGAAGACCGATTTTTGAACTAGAAGACCGACACTTGAACTAGAAGACCGACACTTGAATTAGAAGACTGATACTTGAATTAGAAGATCGATTTTTGAATTAGAAGACCTACACTTGAACAAGAAGACCGACACTTGAACTAGAAGACTGAAACTTGAACTAGAAGACCAACACTTGAATTAGAAGACCAACACTTGAACTAGAAGACCGATTTTTGAATTAGAAGACTGACACTTGAATTAGAAGACCGATTTGTCGCCCTCGGCCACGGTACAGAAGACCGATTTGTCGTCTTCGGCCTCGGTATGATTCACCCTCCGAAACTCTCACATTTGACAATATACTATTACTAGACCAGCGACTAGATATGGCGTTCATGATCATGCTGTTAACAATTAGTCGGTCAATCCTTCCCACAGCGTGTGTGTAGTAGGAGTTATAACAAATCCTCAGGTTTTTAAAAGGCTGGTGAAGGAGGAAGGAAATTATTGGGGATAATATAATTAGACCTCAAACATAATTTGTGATAAATCGGATCAATGGCAGCACAGCGTCCATTTACACTTCCTCTCATCCTCTTCATACTTAGACACGGGTTGTCGTGATGCAAAATCAGTGACGAGGGTTCATAATCCTCATTTTTGTTCAAGGACAGTAACTTGGTTTGAGTATGAGCTTGGACTCATGACAATTGAAACGTATCGATATTGTAAAGATTAGAATTAGTATCAGAAATTTATGGAGACTTGTTAGGTTTTTAGTATATAAGTATGGAAAAAGAGACATCGTAATTGTCTACTCAGGTTTGGGAGTTCCATATATTCTACAGTTTACCAAGATCATTAGTAACAAGAGACAACCCCTTTCCACATATCAGAATGGAAACCAGTCGATTTCAAACAAAATGTCACCTGTCTCTACTTGGGGGTCGGGGTGCGGTGTGAGGTGTGGAGATGATATTCTCGCAAGTCACATTACAGGTTTCATTGAAGAATCATCGCCATAATGAGAACAGTGAACAGTGATTTACAACGACGATGGGGGGGGGGGGGGGGGGGGCAAATTTGTTGAGAATATGGGGAAGTACACAGTCCTATTTTTATGACTAACCAAACATTGTCAAACATGTTGAGTCTCCCCACCCCAAAGATAAATTCGACTAAAATATTTTCTTCTCACCCGGGCCCCTCCCCGATATAAATTCTATTCTTTTCCTAAAGTCGATTCTTCAAATTCTATGCCTTCGAAAAGAACCCAAGCGGAAAAAGTTGATCCCACTACGCTTTTTTTTGCAGAGAGTATAACTTGGTTAACAATGGTTGTTACAATCTTGAGTTAAAATGAAACTACCAAGCATGATATTGGCACAACACATACTGTACCATTTAAATTACCTGAAATGAATGCATGATACAGTGAATTTCACAATACCGTGTAGCTCTCCTGTCTGATACAACCACGCAGAAACCAATAAGAAACGGGACATGCTACACTTAAATTTATGAGAGCAAGATTGCATGGGTACAGTTTCTTGCTACACTTTGTCTAAGTGACACGAACTACACATGCCCCATATATAGACATCTAATGACCACCACAAAGGACATTTTACGCGCCCTTCATCTGGTGTTTGATACTAAGAAAAGCATTGGCGTCCGATTGTCTGTATGGAGCTGTAATACATTTAAATGGTTTATTTCATTTAGACTAAATGTTGCAAAAAAAGCAATCTTGCTATTGAAGTGTGCCATATGCAGTTTCTTGTTGATTTCTGTGTGGTTGTATCAAACAGAAAAGCTGTACGGTATTGTGAAATTCACTGTAGATCAGTGATGTAGGTAATAATCAAGAGGGTAGGTGTCTAAATCAAAACGTACATGGATTCCACTTTCTCCATAAATTATATGTTCATAATGGCCTAAAATTGTTTACAAATGGGAGCCAAATGGCCATTGTGTTGTCATTATCCTTATACGCACACATTTGACTAAATGCGTCATTTAGAACAAATTTGTACGTGTCATATAACACCGAAGCTAAATTGTGCGACCGTAGAGTTAGCTGAATATTCTTAAAAGTAGTATAAGTGCATCAGGAGTACAACTCTTAAAATTTTTTCTAATACAACGGACATATGAAACTCCAGTCTATTCTGAGTCAAACTCAAGAAAACAAATAAGGGGTTACACTGGCATCTGTAATATGAAGTAAGACGGGTGATGCAGTTAATACATTCAGTGTTATCGCATCTTAAAATCGTCAGGAGAAGAGGTATTACGTAAGGTACAACAGGTGTAAAGATGTATAATGTGCTCAGACCACTGTCTGAGATATGTGGTTGTCTGTGGCCGAACGCTCGTACTCAACTCCCTTTTCCCCAAGGCAAGCCACTGGGGATTGTTTTATATAAAAAAACTCGTATATATTCTGTGGATTGCTTTATAAAAAAAACCCTCGCATATATTCTACAGTTTACCAAGATCATTAGTAACAAGAGGCAATCCTTTTCACATATCAGAATGGAAACCAGTCGATTTCAAACAAAATGTCACCTGTCTCTCAACTTGGGGATGGAAGTGCGGTGTGAGGTGTGGAGATGACATTCTCGAAAGTCACATTCCAGGTTTCATCAAAGAATCATCGCCATAACGAGAACTGTGAACAGTGATTTACGACGATGGGGGGGGGGGGGGGGGCGAATTTGTTGAGAATATGGGGAAGTACATAGTCCTATTTTTAGGACTAACCAAACATTGTCAAACATGTTGAGTCTCCCCACCCCAAAGATAAATTCGACTAAAATATTTTCTTCTCACCCGGGCCCCTCCCCGATATAAATTCTATTCTTTTCCTAAAGTCGATTCTTTAAAACTGTCTTCGAAAAGAACCCAAGTGGAAAAAGTTGATCCCACTACGCTTTTTATTTTTCAGAGAGTATAACTTGATTATCAATGGTTGTTACAATCTTTAGTTAAATGAAACTACCAAGCATAATATTGGCACAACACATACTGTACCATTTCAATTAATTACCTGAAATGAATGCATGATACAGTGAATTTCACAATACCGTGTAGCTTTCCTGTATGATACAACCACGCAGAAACCAATAAGAAACTGGACATGCTACACTTTATGAGAGCAAGATTGCTACACTTTGTCTAAGTGAAATGAACTACACATGCCCCATATATAGACATCTAATGACCACCACAAAGGACATTTTACGCGCTCTTCATCTGGTGTTAGATATTAAGATAAGCATTGGCGTCCGAATGTTTTCATGGAGTTGCAATACATTTAAATGGTTTATTTCATTTAGACTAAATGTTGCAAAAAAGAAAAGAAAAAAAGCGATCTTGCTATTGAAGTGTGGCACATGCAGCTTCTTGTTGGTTTCTGCGTGGTTGTATCAAACAGAAAAGCTGCATGGTATTGTACAATTCACTGTAGATCAGTGATGTAGGTAATAATCAAGAGGGTAGGTGTCTAAATCAAAACGTACATGGATTCCACTTTCTCCATAAATTATATGTTCATAATGGCCTAAAATTGTTTACAAATGGGAGCCAAATGGCCATTGTGTTGTCATTATCCTTATACGCACACATTTGACTAAATGCGTCATTTAGAACAAATTTGTACGTGTCATATAACACCGAAGCTAAATTGTGCGACCATAGAATTAGCTGAATATTCTTAAAAGTAGTATAAGTGCATCAGGAGTACAACTCTTAAATTTGTTTTGATACAACGGACATATGAAACTCCAGTCTATTCTGAGTCAAACTCAAGAAAACAAATAAGGGGTTACACTGGCATCTGTAATATGAAGTAAGACGGGTGATGCAGTTAATACATTCAGTGTTATCGCATCTTAAAATCAACAGGAGAAGATGTATTACGTAAGGTACAACAGGTGTAAAGATGTAAAGACCACTATGTCTGAGATATGTGGTTGTCTGTGGCCGAACGCACGTACTCAACTCCCTTTTCCCAAAGGCAAGCCACTGGGGAACGTTTTATATTAAAATAAAAAACTCGAACCTGGCAAGCGTCGGCTGGATTTGATCAAAATTTAACCAGGTCTGTATGTAAGAAATGTGATGCTCAGTTTGACCCTGCCGAATAACGCAAGCTTTTCCCGGGTTTACTCCCTCATAAACATCGTTACAGATCACAATATGTAAATTATCAATGATCAGCGATTCATCATGCTCAAAAGGACCTATATATGCAAATTACAAATTACAAATTGTAAACATTAGGTTCCCGTAAACCTAATATGTAAATAAAGCATGATCCTCCTGTTATCGCCATTGTTATCACACATTATTTGCAATCAAATCTGGTAAAGGTCACGTGATTACTATATTAAACTGTAAATGAGAACCAAAACTCACAGAAAAGCAACATTTTCTTAAAACGTTTTGAATTTGAGACAACCTCCATCGTCTTGAATTTAGACTATGACTGAATTTTAATTCTTTGTGTCAATATAAGTCTTATAACCCTGAATACAATATTAACTTACATGTTTCAAATTCACTGCCATAAACCGTTATTGGACATGTTTAAAGTTATTGAGAGAGAGAGAGAGAGAGAGAGAGAGAGAGAGAGAGAGAGAGAGAGAGAGAGAGAGAGAGAGAGAGAGAGAGAGAGAGAGAGAGAGATAGAGAGACAGACAGACAGACAGACAGACAGACAGACATATAGACAAGATCCAGGGATCGGAATGTAAAGTCAGCACTCGATTAATGTAATATTCAAAAGGTGGTTTCTCTGGACGTTTCAGTTAGGTTAGAATGAACCGTCATTTACCAGGGAGTATTGCCTTATTTTCTTATTATCATTTTATCACTGTTACCCAGCGATGGATTTATGATATTTGTAGTTATTGCTGAAAGCGTTCGATTCGAGAAGTTACAATTTCTGTTTGATGTAAGAGGTAATTTCTCCATTGATTAAGTAATTGCAAATTTTAGAAAGGAAATCGCTATATACACGAATAAACAGATATTTGCATGGTTGTTATTTGTAAGGGTGTCCTTAACAACTAATTCTCAAAAGAACTTTCTTCCTGTTGACGACTTTTCACTCTGAATACAAGGTTTATTATAGATGCTGCTTACATTGTTAGATATTATTGCTCATTAGTTTTCTTAGTTTGTAATTATCCAAGGATAATATAAATGACTCAAGGGGCCTTGTTACTACGAGTCGATACCAGTACTTTCACACCCTTTCCATACTACTTTCTGACTGAAAGAGGCTGGCTGGCTGGCTGGGGGAGGGGAGGGGAGGGGTGGCTAGCTATCATGCACACAAACCAAAAACATCAACAATTCGTTCTACTTCACGTGGCATATCTTTATTAATAAGACAGGAAACACATAGTTATTATACAATTAATGACACAGGCAATCAACTCGTACACTATTAATTTTATTTTCAATTTGTCTCAAAAACCCTTCATCCAATGCTTTTACTAGGCCACTTACATAAACCATTTTTTTTAATTTAAGATTTACATTTCAAAATAGACAAGATCGCCTTTCTCAACTCTTTATCTGTGAAGCCATAAATGATCGGGTTAGCAATTCCATTAAGGAAAAATATAATGGCGGTTATTCGATGTGCTACAGTTGCATTTTCAAATTTGGGATCTATCGCGTCAACTATACCTGCCGGAAAGTACTGACACAGGAAACAGACGACAGGTATTAGTAGTATTTTGGCCAATTTTATCTCTCTTTTTGGGAGTGGGGTATGAGCAGGTTGTGTTATCTGTACTGAATTCTGTGCAGCAGAGTATGCAACAACTGGTTTGACGCTGAAACTATTTTTTCTGACGTAGAGGAAGAGTCTTATATAAAATACAAA